>NC_051271.1:27232707-27422707 GCF_015220745.1 Sebastes umbrosus | reverse complement strand
ACATTAAGAACATATACAGTATATACAGTTTATGATATATGATTGAGGTTCTTTTTGTGTGAGAAGGAGTCGTATGAATTATGAGTATTATTTAACCTCCTTCGCTACAAGGTATGACATGGTTGGTACCAAGGGGTTCCTTAGGTTTGCTAGTTTCATTTGATGCCAGTATCTTTACTCTAGCTTTCAAACTAAGCCCACTACAAAACTGCGAAAAATCATTTGTGTTAGTGGTTAAAACAAATTTGCGTTAACGCGTTATTATCGCATTAACTTTGACAGCCCTAATTATAACATATTTGTAAGTGTGTAATTGTTCAGTGTGTGGTGCTGATACAACTCTGGGGTCAATGTTGAGGTCATGTGGTGTTAGGTCACTGCAGTGAGGTGTTTCTCTTATTTTGTCCATCCTACATGTGGGTATACTAAGATGACTAAATCAAATGCACTGATTGGCTGAATGGCTATACTGATTTAAGGTCTCTTTTACTCATGTATATGTATGCATTTTTAGAGCTGAAAGGAATAGTTGAATAATCAATTCGTCGATTGGTAGAACTCAATGAACCATTTAGGTCATTTATTAAGAAAAACTGTTATAGAAGTAAAATATTCTCTGGCTGATTTGCTGCTGTCTCATTTGAATATCTTTAATCTTTGGTGTTGCTTGGACAAAACAAGCAATCTGATTTCTCACTATTTGTTCACATTTTATTAATCCACAATAAGTACTCATTGTTGCATATTTGTTCACACAATAGCCATTTATTTTGAACCTACTTTCCTATTGAGGATGTCTCTGGTGAGGGTGAACTTGTTCTGTTCTGCTTTGTTTCCATCCCTTTTTAATTTAGTCAACAAAGACAGTCAGTGGCTACATTCAGACGTGATGATCAGGCATGTGGGCCTGCAGAATATGAGCAGCAAATCAACACCAGGTTTGTTGAGTAGAAAGACAGAAGGAAAGAAAGAAAGAAAGAAAGTTTTTCAACTTCTCTCTCCATCTACATGTATCCCTGGCTCTCTTTTTTCCACTCATGCGCGCTCTCGAGTGCTCCGTGCCAGCTGGTTCGTGCATTGCCCAGGGATTTCTACAGTTTCCATGACAACCTCCAGTTCTCAGGGTAGAGCCGAGCCAGGGGGAATTGTATTTGGTATAAATAAATAAATGCACGATCCGCTGCTTGTGTGTGTGTGCACATGACTGTAATTGTTGCTCCCTCCCGTGGTCCCTATATGTGACAGGAGGAGGTTATATAATGGCGGCTAATTGGAAAAAGCTGGACGGAGAGGTAGTCTGTATTAACTACAGATTGGACATGTGCAGAAGGGAGGGAGTCTCTCTCTCTCTCTCTCTCCTCTTTCTACTGTGTGTGTGCAGGCATGCAAGACAGAGAGAGACAGAGAGAGAGAGAGAGAGAGAGAGAGACAGAGAGAGAGAGAGAGAGAGAGAGAGAGAGAGAGAGACAGAGGGCGAATGACACCCAGAGACAAACAGAGACAGTGTGAGGCTGGTTCTGGCTCTGGTCTGCTGCGGCATTTGCTCTTTGTTTTGTAGAGAAGAGTTGAACTGAAGTCGCAAACAACCCCCCTTTCTCTTCTCATCAACAGAAATGCACACACACACACACACACACACACACACACACACACACATGCAATTCAAGCTGGGTCTCTGTTGAGCTCTGCCTGCTTTCCAGGGAATAGTCAGAGTTCCCACCCTTATTTTCCTGTAAAACTATTCCTCGTTTGACCTTCCCTCAGTCAGTTTTATTATAGCCTTGAGTTTTTGGGGTACTGACAAAAATCTGCATCAAAAACAGTCACGTACTGAAAGCTGGCATAAAAAACATGTACTCTTCTTTATTTGATCAGATTTACATCATGCTTTTTTTCGGTTTTATGCTGTATTTTTTTCTGCCAAGTTCTTGCATGGCTGCTTGTGTTTAGACGACATTACGACTTTAAGAAGTTTGGCGTCATTTGTTATCAGCCATGTTATCAGTTCTGTTAGGCTGTACTTTGGCATAGCAGTGCTTTGAGCTAAATGCTAACATCGCTCATAATGACAGTGTTAACATGTTGATGTTTCAGCCCATTCTCATTCCCAGGGCATTAAATACCAAGGCTTTGTCACAGCCGTTGGCATTCGCCACCCTTTAGCTCAGAGAAAGTGCGCGAATGTGGTGATGTAGTTTACAGAGCAAAAGAGACACATGGGATGGGTCCAACAGACACGTGTCCCGTGTTCACAACGTTCAGTGTCATTTTCCCTTTACAAACGTTGTAGTTCTAAGCCCAACCATGTAGTTCTTTCCTAAACCTAACTATAGCGGTTGTGTTGCCTGATCCTAAAGTGACGCCAAGGGGAACTATAATGGTTTGGACGCCAAGGGGGGCGTGACGCCAAGGGGCGTGAGTGGGTTGAGAACGTGTTGGATGTTTGGCAAGTAATTGTCCATTGTCACATCTCATTTTAGTGTTTGTGTTGGTGCTAACATTTGCTAGTTAGCAAAAAATACAAGGCTGATGGGAATGGCATTAGTTTTGTAGGTATTTGGTCAGGGGATCACCAAAGACAGTAGGATTCATTCTCTGGGTAACATGAATGTTAAAAATTTGACGGCAATCCAAACAATAGTTATTAGATATTTCAGTCTGGGTCAAAGTGTTGGACCAACCAACCACCATCCAGAGAGCCACGCTGCTAGCACGGCTACAAAGCATACTGTAGAAAAATCATTTTTAGTCCACTCAAAGTGAAAGATTGAAAAGATTATTGTTTTGGTTTTAGTACAGAATCGCAAGTGTTATTTCAAATGACACCTAGCGCTTGTCTGCACATAGTTTATAGATGACACTGAATGTCACATGACTAAGAGCTGGAAAGACAGATGTGCATGTTTACAGTTCTTCTCAAATCAGCCCATTCACATCCTCTAGTTTTGTGCCTCCGTTCTCGTCCCACGCATCAGCTCCACTTTCCCATCACAAAGAGGAATGTCTATACTCCCACTGGGGATTGTTATCAAATCATTTCCCTTCTCCTCCTCCTCCTCATCCTCCTCTTCCTTCTGTGCAGCTTCCATCCCTTTCTTTGCGTGTGAGCTGAAGGCAGTGAGTCCTTACAGAAGGGGCTTTATGTGCGGGGACCCCAGCATCACCTATCCTTATCTGCACCGAGAGGCCATACCGGACGAGTTACTCATCACCGGTGGCATCATCATCACCGGCCTCACTGTGAGTACTCATCATCCTTCATCCCTCATTCATCTTACACAATGTAAGGATGTAATATGAGGGTTCTGACTACGTGTCCGCCTCCAGATCGCCCTCGGGGAGTGTTACCGGGTTCGTTTCAGAGGCGTCAGCTCCAAGGCCTTCGTCAGGAACCTGTATGTGTCCAGTCTGTACAAGGAGCTGGGCTGCTTCCTGTTCGGCTGCTGTGTCGGCCAATCGCTGACCAACATGGCCAAGCTGAGTGTTGGGCGCCTGCGACCGCACTTCCTGTCTGTGTGCGGCGTCACCTACGCATCGCTTAACTGCACACCTGGAACCTACGTTGCAACGGTGAACTGCCGCCAGCCCGACCACCGGTTGGAGGAGGAGGCCAGGTGTGTGTGTGTGTTTATGCACATGTGTTATGTATTATGCCTTTGTTCTGTCTTTCTATAATACTTCTCCATTTTTTTTTAGGAAGTCCTTCTTCTCTGGCCATGCTTCCTTTGCGATGTACACAATGCTCTATTTAGCAGTGAGTATTTCTATCAATCTGTTGCTCTCTCTTTCACACAGTTTCTCCCACACACACATACTGGCAAACACAACTTACTGTCTCTCCAATTTCCAATTACCATCTCTCTATAAAATGCAGAGAGAGAATGAATGAAACAGGGAGCCACCATCAGTCCAGTTAGCAGCAGAAAGCGAGGGAATGAAAGAGGAGAGGAGGGCTGAAAGGAGAAATGGGACAAACAGAGACAGCTTTGTTCTGCTGTGGGAGGAGTGTGACCTCGCCTCACCGCCTCACTGCTCTCCTCCATTGTGTGTGAGTGTGTGTGTGCAAGCTCCTGCATTTATATGTGTTTATGGTAGCCGATGTGTGTCCCTGTGCAAGTGCCTGCATATGTCCATGTATGCTTACAGCATATTAATGTGTGTGCCAGCGTGTGTGTGTGTGTGGGCAATCTTGGCTTGCTTGTTAAAAAGGGAAGATGAAAAACGAGGCATATCCAACACACCAACAAGACTGTGTATCTCGGTTTTCACCTTTACAGTAACTTAAGATCTTGGAGACACCATCAAGTGTGCCGGATTCTGTATCGTATTTGATGCACTGCATGTATCTGGAGGGAAATTGTTTCTATATTGACATTTTAATACATTAAGCCTCTGCAGTATATTAGTGTTTGATAGTATTTTTGTTAAAAGAGGCTGGATCACCAACCGGGCAGAGCGGGCAGCCACCTCGACCCTCAGAGGGCCAAAAGGCTTCAGATTCATCGTGTGGATATTAAGTGCAAATTTGTTTAATGCTGTGTGCACTACTAAAACACAATATAAACTAAAATAATAGGGGCCTTAAAGGGATAGTTTGGGTGTTTTGAAGTGGGGTTATATGAGATACTTTTCCATAGAAGTGTATTGCCTACAGTAGTTGACGGTAGACGTGCCCCCAGTTTGGAGAAACAGACAGGAGAACGGACACCGGAGCAAAGCAATAGCACCCGATTCGACTGTTACCATTAAATAGGAGTAATCGGTCGCTATAAGCACCATAGATGTGGCTCATTAGGGACTTACTATGCATACTACGCTGTAAAAGTGAAAGTGAAACTTAAAAGCAACACGTTCTAACATGTTGTAAAACTGAAAGAAACGTTATGTTTGAATACAAACAAAAAGGCTTCTTTGGGTTTAGGCAACACAACTACAACTTCTTTAGGTTTACTGAAAGTGAAATCTATTTATACTGTTTTTGTCAACGGAGTCTGGTGGCTTTGAAGAGAGTATAGATAAGTTTCACTTTCAGTTCAGTTTCCCATCAGAAAGGGCTGTCTGACGGCAAGATAAAGCGGTGAAAATATTCGAAATATAGCGTACACTACGGATATACATTTTTTAGGTGAGCCTTTCTTTAAGGTGGCTAAACTACGTTTTTCTGCCGCCCCCGTTCACAGCACTGTATTGCTTTGCTGCGGTGTCGGTGCTCCTGTCTGTTTCTCCAAACTGGGGGTGTGCCAACCATCATCTTCTGTATCCAGTTCTCTTTATACATCCATGGTGTTTTGAGATAGCTGACGAATAGCTGAAATCCTAAATTAGAAGGGAATCTGAATGTAGGAAGGACTACCATACTATATGTCAAACTGGCTGCTGTGAAAAGAACCTGTTGGTACTGTGTTAATGTAGCCTGCATAATCCAAACAAGGTAAACATGTTGAGTTTACATTGGCACAAAGAGCATCAACTGTCACGTTTGAGGCCGGCAGGTGGACCCAAATGCAGAGACAGCAACAGGCAGGAGACAGAAACTAAGGAATACACTACTTAATTTCCAACTAGGAATAAAAAGTAGAAACTCAGAGATACTAAGACAGGCAGAACTGGAGGAGCAACGATTCAGCTTCAACACTGGGAATGCCGATAAACAAACTGACAAAGAGCTCAAACATCAGACAGGTATAAATACACAAGGAGCTAATCATAAGACAAGGCACAGCTGGTGTGGGCAGGGGACTGGAATGAGGGAAACACTAGGATTGGGTAACAAGACAACGAGGACTGGCAACACAAAGGCAGGACTGACGAGGCTAGACACTAAACAGGTGTACGAGGGAAGACATGCTGGGCAGGGCTACAGGAACAAACAGAGCAAGCACAAAACTCAAATTATATAAACACAAGTATAAAAACAGAGGGACAACACTCCTCACGGAAAACTGTATAGCCAGTACAACAACAGAAAAACAGAACCGCACCCTACAACAAACAAAATGCCACCAGAACACAACATAAGTCTCAGAATATAAATACATGTTTAGGGTAGACATAACCTAAGAATCCCTAAAAAACAAAACAACTGAAAACACCAAGGAGTTTACAGAACCAACGACAACAGTATAACAGTATAAGTATATAATATATAGAAGACAATATAAAACAGGCAGAACACAGGTAAAATATGCTATAATATACTTATGCATGACACTTACAACAAGGAGAATTAGGAATACAGTTAATGCCAATATCTAATATAAGAGTGTTTCAAATAAATACCTATATAATAATGTATAGAAATTACGGCTGTCAATCATTTAAAATAATTGCATTATTGTCCATAGTTAATCGCAATTAATCGCAAATTAATCACACATTTTTTTATCTGTTCCAAATGTACCTTAAAGGAAGATTTGTCAAGTATTTAATACTCTTATAAACATGGGAGTGGGCAAATATGCTGCTTTATGCAAATGTATGTATATATTTATTATTGGAAATCAATTAACAACACAAAACAATGACACATATTGTCCAGAAACCCTCACAGGTACTGCATTTAGCATAAAAAATATGCTCAAATCATAACATGGCAAACTCAAGAAGCCCAACAGGCAACAACAGCTGTCAGTGTGTCAGTGTGCTGACTTGACTATGACTTGCCCAAAACTGCATGCGATTATCATAAAGTGGTCATGTCTGTAAAGGGGAGACTCGTGGGTACCCATAGAACCCATTTTCATTCACATATCTTGAGGTCAGAGGTCAAGGGACCCCTTTGAAAATGGCCATGCCAGTTTCTCCTCGCCAAAATGTAGCGCAACTTTGGAGCAGTATTTAGCCTCCTCTGGAACGAGCTAGTATGACATGGTTGGTACCACTGGATTCCTGAGATTTTTTAGTTTCATATGATAGCATGATATTCACTCTTTTCTCTTAGCTTTAAAACTGAGCCCGTTAATTGTTCTATGCACTTAATAACATGACGTTCATTTTTGTCATGCAGTTTTACCTGCAGGCGCGGTTGACGTGGCGCGGGGCTCGGCTGCTGAGGCCGGCTCTGCAGTTCTTCCTGGTTCTGCTAGCAGTCTACACAGGTCTGACCCGCATCTCAGACTACAGGCACCACCCGTCCGATGTGCTGACAGGCTACATACAGGGAGCCCTAACTGCTTACTGGGTGGTCAGTATAACCTTTGCCTGCTTGTTTTTGTGCATCGGTGCATGTCCGCATGTCAACAAATGTTAAAGTCTTAAAGTTTGACGTGTGCGTTTGTGTGTTTGCCAGGCCTTCCACATCTCGTCCATGTTCAAAAGCTCGATTTCCGATCTGTCTCCGACCGAGACCCTGGACAGCCCCCTGTCGCCCCACCACACTGTCTGCTAAACCTCACCACCTCCACCGACCCCTGCGTCTACCAACATCCACCTGCTGCCTGTAATCTAACTTGGGTAGACAAGAAATTTGAAGAATGTGAGACCATTTCCTGTGAAGTCCAAACACATACCTCAGTATTGGGACAGAGTGAGAGAGAGAAAGGGAGAGTAGAGCATGTGAGATACTGTATGTGGCCCAAAAGACAAAACATATGAACTGGGAGAAAGGAAGAGCTGAAACGGCTGCTCGGCTGAAGGAGCCGGAGCACTCGACCTTTAGTCCTCGTGACTGACCTTCACATGTCATACGTACCTGTGAGATGAGACGACTGAATCCTGAACACACAGCAACCACTACCACTTCATACGTCACTTGTAAATATATACAGATTTTGTACAACTCGAATGATCCTGTAAAAGCACTTTTTGATTTCCATGTTAGTATTATTAATGACCACTTTGTAATAATTTGGTACGTAGGGTGTAATGTATTTTATACAAACATGTAATATATGTTGTACTGTAGCTGTTTTTGTTTTTTTACATAAACCTGGTGAATGTAATGGTGTTGAAGGAAAGCACAAATAGCGAGAAAGCAACTCATTTTCTTAATGTGTTGTACCATTTAGATGTGGTAGGATGTGTCCGTCCTTCAGTGTGTTGTGTAGTTTAATAAGGAGAGAAGGACTATGAGAATGTCTACACAAAAGATATAATCCATGTTTGTTTTTTATAATGCTAAAGTATGTTGATAGACTACTTAACACTCCAAGGGCACACAGATCATTAAAGAAAAATGTGATTTTTTTTAAATCATTGTTTCTTTGAGTGGAATTCTTCCAATTATTAACACTGCATACACATTTTGTGAACATCCTATCTAGATGTTGTATAATCTTTCAAAAGATGATTACTGTGCATCCTGAAGTTAATTGAGTTATTTGGACACTTTCGGGCAAAGCAAGAAGCTTTTAAAACAACATTGAAATATTATCACCTTATAAAGTTAATATGGCAAACATGTTAGCAAACAGTTGCCTATTTGCGAATGAGACACAGCATTCATTTGGAGGAGTGTTTTTGGCCACCTGACAAAGTCCAATATTTAGCTCTGTTTTTGGCCTCCACCAACCACCTGAGAAAAAATATTTTGCTCCTTAGCTGCTAAACGCTCCACTATGTTCACAAGCTAGTCGCTAACGTTACATGTCTGCCATTTGGTGCTGGGCAGGTAGCGTGCACTCGGTTTATCAGCGCTAATTTCCTGAAAACAGCTGCCTGCTGCTGCGTGAGATGAGGTTGATGAGAAAAAATGAACGAAATGAGTTTTATTTCTATAAAAAAAAGCAAAACGACGGTGGGGGCAGTGGGTACCGCGGCAAGCTTACTACATAATCGGGTGATAATTATCTCCGGGTTTTGAAAACATATTTATGAATATTATATTCCATTTCTGCCAATAGATCCCCAGAAATCCTACACATTAGACCTTTAAGTAAATAGCTCAAGAAAGTAAACCGCTTTGCCATTTCACAGCAGCGGAAATTCAACTTTTTAAGATATAATTTTTGTGATGAACAAAAGTAGAGTCCACACAACTGCAGTTCAACTCCTAATAATTTATTAACCCTAATATTAATAATTCCAAAAATGTCTGTTCTGTGTTGACTGTGATGTATGTTCCTCCTCAGTTGAATCTGATATAACACCTTTTCCTCTGTCACCAGTGGTGGAAGATCCTTTACTAGAATACAAGTAGTAACACCACAATTTAAAGATACTCTGTCCTGCATTCAAAATTGCACTTAAATAATAGTATTATCAGCAAAATATGTATCAAAGGTATAAGTACTCACTGAGCAGCCCAATGATTGACATAATTATATACAATAATATTGGATTATTAGTACTGATGCGTGAGAAGCATTTCAATGTTGTAGCTGGTTGAGGTGGAGCTAATTTTACTTGGGTTGTTTAAAATGTAACAATGCATCATAATTTAAAATATTTTAAAATCATCATATGTTGTTAAGTATATAATTCTCAATCTACAAAGTAATGTCAGATAAATGTAGTGAAGTAAGAAGTGCAATATTTCCCTCCGAAGTGTTGTGGAGTAGAAATATAATATAGCAGAAAATGGAAGTAAAGTACAAGTATGTTGAGTATCTGAGTAAATGTACTTAAGTTACATTCAACCTCTGTCTGTAACAATATATATATATTTTTTTTATCTGTCTAACTCAGTCTCTTCATTATATGCATCAACAGTCTCTCGTCCTCCTTCCTTTTAGTGAAACCCTCTCTCTCTCTCTGTACATCCACACAAAGAGAAAGACAGTAACATTTATTTCACATGTTTACTTGAACTTCAATAGCAATACAAGACAATCAGAACACTTGAGGTCGGTATGTACAAGGATCTCAGGGGGTTGCAGAAAAGTTCTGAGGTTTCATATGATCTCTGGCTCCGGAGTCAAGAGTTCTGTTGCTATGACAAACTCCACGGCAACGAGTTCCATCGCCAACAGTTTGTGGCGGGTGGAGGTTAGGGACGGGGGCGGGGGGGGAGGTTTTGGTCTTGATGTGAAATGGGATTGGTCAAGAGTTCAAAATCAGTAGGAGGGGATGTGTGTAAGAGGCCCCCCAGTTGATATTGATAAAATGCTTCACTGTGATACATTAATTATACAAGAATGATGTATTTACACGCACTCACACGCACTCATCCTTACACACACGCATGCTCATCAAGCTACACACGCACTTGCACACGCGCTCACACACACTTCAGCACTTTCCTCCTACAGTATGTAGCCTTGTAAAGCCACTATAAAGTCATGCACATGTTCTTTGAAAGGATTTTTTGGCAACACACAAGTGCTTCTTTGACACACTGTTTGCTTGCTACAGGGAAGGGCGACACCCAGCCGACGAACCAATAGAAACTGAGACGATGGGCCAATAAGGATAAGCACCAATGAGACGGGAAGACACAGCAGGGTTTCAGGAAAGACGGGATAAGGAGAGGAAGTGGAGGAGGAAGAGTTATAAATGGATCACAGTCGTAGAAAAGTAACAAAACATGAAAAGGGGGGGAAGTCTCGTGGTGATCGGGAGATAGAAGCAGGGAGGAGCCATCGCTGTCATCATCACTACCTTCATCGGCCATCGGCATTATTCTCTTTGTCATCATCATTTCCGTCGCCATCCTTTGTTGTTATCACCGTCTTTCTCCTCGTCCCTGGTTTCTATGCCCCGATCACCACCGCCCTAGTCACAGGCTCGTCACCCGCTGCATCTGTCCGTCGTCTCCCTCCGAGGCGGGCTCTGCTGTGTACACTGCCTCTCCATTGGATGCCAGCGGCGGCGGCTGGTAGAAGGTCTGCAGGTGATTGGGCCTCGGGCCGAGCGGTGGTCGCCCCAGGCTGTAGGGCAGCTCCAGGGCGGGCCGCTGGGGCTGGCCGGTGGGGCTGACCTCCTCTAGACCTTCAGGGCTGCTGTCCGGGTACGAGAGGGTCGGAGGGGAGGTGCGGGTGTAGAAGCGAGGAGGGGAGCTGCTTCGGCTGTACACCTGGGGGGAGTGGCGGGAGTAGAGATTGTTTGGAGGCGAGTTGGTGTCTCGAGGAGCGAAGATATTCGTCGGGGGAGAGCTTCGAGGGAAGATGCTGAGCGGAGGCGAGCGGCGGTCTCCGGGGTAGAGCGGGGAGGGGTTTGAGTCTCGGGCGTAGATAGGTGAGGAGTCAGTGTCAAGGTCAAGGTCGGGGGTCAAAGGCAGAGCGAAGCTGTCAGAATCCTCTCGTTCACCGTGGTACCGAAGAGACCCTCTATCTTTCCCTCTTTTCCTCCCGTCGAGACCGCCGTCTTTGCTCTCGAACAAGAAAGACTCCTCCCTGTCTATATCCATCCCTCCTCTCCACACATCCAGCGCTCTATCCTTCTGTTTCTCATTCTCTCGTTCAATCCCTGCCCTCCATCCATCTCTGTCCTTTAAAAACAAGGATTCGTCTTTCTCTCTGTCAATCCCAGCTCTCCATCCGTCAATCCCAAAATCTTTCTTCTGCGTTATGAAAGCCTCTTGCTGGTCTGTCTCGCCCTGCCACACCTCCATCCTTCCACCTCTCTTCTCCAGCAGATGAGACTCCTCCCTCCCTCTCTCCATTCCAGCTCTCCATTCGTCCATCTCTCCATCTCTCGTCTGAGAGGTAAAAGACTCGTCCCTCCCTCTCTCGGTTCCTGCCCTCCATTCGTCCATCATTTCGTCTCTGTTTAAGAGAAATGTCTCGTCCTTCTCTCTGTCCTGGCCGCCTCTCCATGTCTCTACGCCTGCCTCCCTCTGTTTCATCAGCAGCGGCTCTTCCAGAGCCTTGTACAGGGGCTCAGACTCCTGTGGGGGAGGGGGAGGAGGAGGCGGGAGGGGCCTGTCCCGGTAACGCTCCCTGTCTCTCTCTCTGTCCCTCTCTCTGTCTCTGTCTGTCACTACGCTGGGCTCCACTGCGCCGCGGTGGCGGGACAGAGTACCAGGTGTGCGGCTGAGGGTGGAGTAGGGCCGTGCCTGAACATCGGGGGGGCGCGCCTGCTGCCTGTCCTGGAGCCCGCGGCGACTCAGAGTGCCTTGCAAAGACCTGTCTCCATCTTTAAGCAGCTCACGGGTCTCAGAGTCTCCAGAAACCCGCGAGTGTGACCAGCCGTCTTGTAAGCGTGGCGTCGTGACGTGATCTTGCCCACGCGTCGTGGAATGCGTCTCGGCGTCTTGTGTGTGGTGCCGCGTATGCGCCCAGCCCTCTTGTGCGTTGTGCCGTGTGTTTGGCTGCATGGTGGCAGCCCAGCCCTCTTGGGGTGGCTGCGCGTGTCGAGTCAAAGTGGCAGTGTGTGTGAGAGCCGCCCTTTCAAGGTGGTGAGGCCTTGCCAGGCTTCCGTAGCGCTCAGGAGGAACAGGCATGGCGACTGAGGGCCTCAGGTTGCTCTGCACCAGCTCCGAGATGATCATCTTTTCCAGCGCCGCCGCATCAGAGAGGTTGCGACGCATTCCAGCATCGTTGCCCAGGTCCGTGGCCCCGTGGGGGGTGAGGAGGGCTGGGGAGATGTCATCCCTTCCTATTCCGACTACTCCCTCCCGCAGAAGGTCAGTGCTGCCCACCACGCCAGCTCGGGACCCGGGTGTGGTTCCCAGACCGTGCAGGGTGAAGGTGTTGGGGGTGTAGCCTCCATTGAGACACACACTGTCCAACCCACAGGACTCCTGGCTCTGGGACACAACACCCTCTGTTGGAAGAAACAGGAAGATGACAATTACCGAACAGTGAGACCATAAAGATTTACTTGAAGAGATTTACATGAATGAACATATGAATGAATGAGCAGAGTTCATGTGCCTACTGAGGGTGTGGCTTTGCCAAGATATACAACAATATTCTTTAATGAAATGTTCGGTTATGTAGCCACATGAGAGAGATGTATGTTATGTCTTCATGGTCTATGAATATTTACTATGTGCAAATGTTGCACAGGAAGTTTATGAATTGCAGAGGGAAGTGGCGCTCAATGATTTGAGTGAGCACAACAAAGGAGAGCTCATACTCTGCTTGTTTCTGAAGGTTCCTACTGGTCCACGTTAAGACAGAGAGACAGAGAGGGAGAGCGTCAAAAAACATTTAAAAGACAAACATTTCAAGGTCAAAAACTAAAAACAGAACATAACACAGGTATAACACAAAAACACTTCAGAAACAGGAAAATGATAAACTGTACTGGGCAAAAGTCTTAGGCCACTCAGGGAGATTCAGGAACTTGAGCCCAAGCGATAAATCGGTCACCTGGTATCGGCATATAATTAAAGTAAGGTATGCTGGAATTGGCAAGTAACACAAATTCCGCAGAAATGTGAAAGATAATGCAAGTTTGAGCTAATTTAGAAAACAGAAAGAGAACTTACAAGTATATATATATATTTAATTTAAGCGCCCTGCTCTGGTCATAACATGGTTACACATTTTTAATAACATAAATGGAAAAAAAATTATGTTATGCAAAAAAAGCTAGGGCTGTCAATCTATTAAAATAGTTAATCACGATTAATCGCAATTATCAAAATCGCTCTTACCAACGTGGGAGTGGGCAAATATGCTTGTTTTATGCAAATGTATGTATATATTTATTATTGGAAATCAATTAACAACACAAAATAATGACAAATATTGTCCAGAAACCCTCACAGGTACTGCATTCAGCATAAAAAATATCCTCAAATCATAACATGGCAAACTCAAGCCCAACCGGCAACAACAGCTGTCAGTGTGTCAGTGTGCTGACTTGACTATGACTTGCCCCAAAACTCCATGATGACGTGGTTGGTACCAATGGATTCCTCAGGTTTTTCTGGTTTCATATGATACCAGTATCTTCACTCTAGCTTTAAAACTGAGCCTGCTACAATCGAAAAATCGCAAGTTGCGTTAATGCTTTAGTGGCGTTAAAACAAATTAGCGTTTTATATTATCGCATTAACTTTGACAGCCCGAAAAAAAAACTTAAATATACCTGAATATATCGTTACAGGATTTTTAAAACTCTCCAAAATAGATATCAGTATTGGCCTCAAAAGTTCAGTATAGCTTGGGCTCTATTCAACAAGCAAAACAACAACAAGTAGACAAAGAGGAGTTATGGAAAATTGTCAAAAAGTGTGTCAGAACTGCCCTACATAGGCATTTTTTTCAATGTGGCATAATAAGAGTTTTGCAAGGTACTGTGAGTACACGAAAGTAAAAGGACAGTAAAAGATACCAACATAAAGAGGGAGAGATACGTAAGCTGTGTCGAAAACGTAGGCTCAAAATTGGGAAGAATCCCAGAACGTTGTGATGAAATGTACCTGTGGAGGTGAAGGGTTGGTTGTAACCCTGGGCCAGCATCGTGTCATAAGGAGAGGCTCCAGCATGAGTCTGCAACACTGGATTAGTCAGGAAGTGGTTCCCCAACGCAGCTGAGGAGAGAGGGAGCGGAATAAATATAACGTTCTTGAACAACAGAGGAGGCAACACTGACCTTTAAAAGAAGAAAATCTTTACCTCGGTTAAGAGTAGGTGTGTTGTTAACGTCTGCAGCGATGAAAGAGGATTCCGTCTGTCTGCGAACTGTGTCGTTCCACATCCTCCTGATACGACTCTGGAACAGAAATATTTCACACAAGGTCAAACTGACTCATGCACAGCGAGAGAGACAAAGAGCTAGAGACTTAGAGGTACAGTGTATTGTAATGTACCTGTCTGTTAGCAGTAGCTCTCCGACTCTGGCTGCTGGTGTAGCGGCTGTTGGACCGCAGGGCAGCCCCCTTCACCGAGTCCGGGGAGCTGGAAGAGGATGTGGCGCAGCACTGCGAGAGGCGCAGACATCGGCCATAATCCTTCTGACCCTACACGGAATATTTAAACATGTAAATATTGAGGTTACAGACAGAGTCCCGCAGTTACATAATGACACATGAACACAGAGACCGACCTTCCTGGCGAGGGTGCAGTGCAGTATGGTGATGAGGAGGCCCTGGGCGGTGTTGAGGGAGGAGAAGAGGTAAGCCAGGAGGAGAGACGGAGCACAAAGGAACATCAGGCCGGAGGACCAGGTGACGCTCTGCAGGAAGAGCAGCGTCAGGGAGCCCACCGCCCACGCCCTGGAAATAATATATTTATTAATCACTAGTGATTTCAACGAGAGTTCACTGACCTAAATCTGTTAGAAAATGTATCTTAAAGGGAGATTTGTCAAGCATTTAATACTTTTATCAACATGGGAGTGGGCAAATATGCTACTTTATACAAATATATGCATATATTTATTATTAGAAACCAATTAACAACACAAAACAATGACAAATATTGTCCAGAAACCCTCACAGGTACTGCATTTGGCATAAAAAACTTTTCCAGTGTGCCAAGCGTGTAGGACTGCTACAGTGGCCAACGCGAAAACGTGAATGGACCTTTATGGAGTCAGTTGTTGTAAGAGTAGAGTGCATAGAGAGCTTGCACACATCCACATCTATTAGGAGTGCCATCATCCTCAAGCTCCCCTGAGCTTAAATTAGAAACTTCAAATAAAGGAGCCTTCTGACGTCATTTATACAGCGTAGCTAAGGTTTGACCTTTACTTACTCAAACTGAATACAAAGGATACAAAGACTATATAGTTCATGCTGCTGTCAACACTACTACGTATAGTGCATTTGTTTGACTTGAAACTATTCAAAATGTTGTTGTGTTAACAAAATGTTAGAGCTTTACCATATTACATCTGTTTCATGAGATTTACATCTACAGAGTGGCCCTGTCTTAGCTAGGGTTAGTCTTAAATATCTTAGTTAACTACAAATATCTAAATGGAATAACTCATTCATGCATAACAGACTGACTCCAGCTCAAGAAACATTAATTTCCAAACTCATTTTTTGTAGTTTTCGTTCCATTTTTACATCTGGTTTAATCGGGTTAAAATGATATAATTAAACAGTAATATCAATAATAACACTACAAATAAACGTTGAGCAGCAGGGTAGGAAAAACAAAAGTAAAGTTTGTTTTTTCTTTTCAGATTACTGTGATTGGAGCCAAAGCTACTGAAACAAAATGATCTCCACACATAATCACCCACAACAGATCAGCATGAGACTCTTACCGCAGATTGTCATGGCGACTGGAGTCGGGCTTCAAAGCAGCAGTGCTGTGCATCTTGTGTAAGGTCATCACCAGGACAACCAGGTTCAGCTGAGGCCAAAAAAGAACAAACAGCATTAATAATGACTCAACATGATGTTATGACACGCTGATGATTAAAAATACATGAAAATGTATGAAAAGGTTGGTATGAGGGCATGAACTCTCACCGTAATGACGACACCAACAGGTCCGAGGAAACTCCAGATGAAGTAGTTGTCTGTTCGCAGCCAGCATCTACGCACGCACACACACACACACACACACACACACACACACACATAGAAACACACAAGCAAATCACAGTAAAATAAGAACCTCAAAGACAACAAAGTCAGTCTGGGAGCTGACATAAGAATATTCAGATGTAGGAAAGTAACTGTCTCTATCCCCAAAAACGTGCTCACACACACACACATACACACACACACACACACACACACATATTATTTTATTTTACACATTTTATATGTTGTTTTTATGAGACGTGTATATGACCACATGAATTTCCCCTTGTTGGATAATAAAGTTGATCTTTGACCTTTGACACACATACACATTAGTCAACATACGCAGTTTTGGAGCCGTAGCCTCTGAAGTCTATGGCTGCGGATACGGCCACCACCAGCCCAGGAATAGAGTAGCCACACAGGTAGAAATACTTCCTCCTGGAGTTACGTCCCTCGAATACCTCCCGCTGCAGCAAGTACAGTTCCACCCCCTCCAGACACAACCAGCAAAACACTGAGAGCAGCGAGAAGTGCAGCAGGCCAGCAATGATGGAGCACACAACCTGCACATTCAGATAGAGAAGGAGGAAATCTTTCACAAAAAGCTACCTTAAACAAAATGCTTTGAAATACAACAGTAATGTCTTGAGCACTCACTGTGTATTGCGTCTTGTTGGCACCGACAAGGAAGAGCAGTTCAGTGATGAGCAGGTTGGCCCACAGGTTGCAGTGGATGGTGCTGTGGTCGGTGTGCCAGGGTGCCCCCTGGCAGCACAGGGTGGTAAGGCATGTGGCCAAACACACCAGCGCTACAGAGATGCCAACCCAGGAAACCACATAGACGAGAAGCTCTTCTACACCGGCCCCGAACTGATAAAGAGATTAAAAAAACATTTTTTATCTGGTCATAAAGAGTACCTGTATGAATGTAGGAACAGGTGCAGATAGTCCGTGCATGGAGTATAATTCATTTGCAGTTGTTCACGTTGTATAATGAAAAATGTCAGTTCAGGGGTGTTTCCTAATTGTCCTACTTGTGCTGATGCAAATGTATATTAACGCACATAATATAAAATTATTATGCATTTTTTGCAAATTAATTAATCAAAGATGAAGTGTCATGCTGGAAAATTGGCTGACATCAACACATAAGCATGACAGATACTGTAGCGACAGGGCTGTGTGAAGGAGAAGACTGTGTTCTTGACACGCTCAACGAGTAATGACCAGGCAATATTCACTGTTGTGTGATGTTCCCGTTAAATAAAGAAATTCACTTCACAGCATAATTGCTTTTATGCAAACTGACCGTGTTGATGATATGATGACTGGCTTTCTGGGGTGACTGCCTCGAGCATACAGCCGTAAAAAACGTGCAATTCCATACAATTCCATGCATACAACAAGACCACAAACACATACAAGTTTGACTTCCTTTATGACTGCAGCATCGGCTCAGACTTTGGTCGATAAGCAGCGATCAAGCTACCCGTCGGTTTCATCTCCAAAGTGTGTAAAAGTTTAGTTTAGCTCTCCTTAAATTGGACGATGCAACATGCACGTTTCAAAACACGCAACTTTTACTTTAATGCAAGCTGTCTCTGTTTGCGGCTCTCGACTTCCTTGCTCAATTTCCATGGGGTGTGTCTAGAAGGGAAACTGCAAATTGCGAAATCTGATCTGAGATCTGCAAAAATTTGCAAAAATTCTTGCGAGACTCGTTGCCCGACGACCAATCCTAACCTTGACTATTCGAGATCAATGCTTAACCTTAACTATTCAAGGTCAATGTCTAACCTTAACTAACCTTCTAACCACTACCAATTTCCATTGTACAAGTTAGATAATGGAACAAGCTGATGCTTTTTTGCGCTGAATTGCATTGCACGTCTTCATTCAATGCGACAGTCACACAAGCAAAGCGTTAACAGCGTTTAGGCAGCATCGGCTATCGAAGAACGAGCTCATACACGTCAACATACATTTGCATCAGCACAAGTAGGACAATGAAATTAGGAAATACCCCTAAACTGACATTTTTCATTATACACCGTGAACAACTGCAGATGAATTATACTTCATGCACCGATCGCAGATGCAGGTTTGTGAGCATAATGTGGATGTATTTTGTGATGTGGTGTGAAATGCTTGCGTGTCTTCGCCTCATGGTTGTGTGTCCCCGTGTGTTATATAACATCTATTCAAATGAATAAAATCACACCCAACAAAGAGAACATCTTGCAGAGAAACATTTAATTCAATTTCATGGCAGGACGAAATAGCCTGCAGCATTTATCACTCTCTCTCTCTCTCTTACAGTTACAACCCACAATTATCACCCCCTCTGTGCATGATTTTTAAACAACATTTTGGCGAGCACGGTGGGGGTGAAGTCCAACTGTGCTGCAGCAAATGGGTGCATAAAGGTGGAGTCAGGAAGCCTTTGTTAGTCGAGGATGGAGCTGCATTTATGAAGTTAAGGTTTGGCACCTGGCCGACTAAAAAGAAGTGGCAGTAATAATGTGCAACACAGGTCATTTATACATTCGCACAAGTGCTAAATGCACAAAGGGTAAAAAACTTGTGCACGACTGTTTTCAATGCTGTGTGAATATTGGCTCAATATTTGTTAAATTAAACATTCTTAAGACTCGTAGTGGTGTCCGGTTAGTGAGATACCTACATTTTGCTTCTATGTACCGTGAAGCTGAACTCAACGCATCACGTGTTTGTGGTGTGTGTTACTTACAGCAGGTTGTTGATACGTCATGAGGACGGCGTAGCTGGACAGGTGGTTGCAGGCGCAGGTCGTGTGTGTGTTGTTGGTGTGTAACAGGCGGCAGCCCTGTGTAGACCACCTGCCACTCCCAGAAACCCCTGTACCGTTCCAGAAGGAGCAGTTGGCGCCAAAGTGGTTCTCCTGCTGTGGAGACAAGCGCACACCAAAACATGTATTAGTGCCAACAGTATAAAGGATACTTAGAACGCTTGGGCGAGATAATGAGATTATCGTGAGACACGATATTGATTGGCCACGATAATGGTCCTCACGTGTCCACGATGACAGAACGAAATTAAATTATGTTGAATACAGGGATTCTGCCAGTATATTGCAAGCCTGGCAGGCCTAAGATGACTCTCCGACGGGGCAAAGCATCGGGGCATTATGTATTTTTAAGATATTTTTTAAACTAAAATGTGTTATACAAGTAGCGAACTCCTTTAAGAAATAACGTAGGTTGTGTGCTTAAAGTTAGCGAGTGTCGGCTTTTGCAGTCAATAGAGAGAGAGCGAGGGAGGGAGTATGTGTGTGACGGTGAGAGGAAGTCAGCCGTAACTAGTAACTAGCTGTGAAGTGTGCGTACAGTTCAGGCTGTCGGTGAATAAATGCTACAACTCCTCAAGACACAAGCCAAGTTCCTGTGTACAGTAGGATTTTTCCATACATGACTCGGCACGTCAGCCCAGCACGGCAGGGATTTAAGTCTCCATTACAACCCGCTACTCAAAGGAGGGGCTGTAAAACGGTGACAAACACATTTCATTTCCTATATTCTTCACAATAAAAGTCCCCTGTTATTTTGTTATTTAAAAGCTTTTATTTTGAAGCAGCAAAATCAGGAAATGTTGGGATTTAATAATCTGCCGAGACTCCCTCCACAAAGAGCAGCCGGACAAAAACTCCTCCCACGGTGAGCAATCAGCCCTCAATCAAAGGTAACACAATATAAACAATGGCGAGACTGTACTAGGACAGTTACTAGTCACCAGCTGATAGATCTGATTTATGGTTCTCAGCATGTCCTTGTGTAAAATAGCGCTAACTGTCTATACATTGTGGCCACAATGTATGTGTCTCCAGTCCATAGATATTATAGAGATAAATCCCTTCAGCTTTTTTGGAAGATAATATCGTATATATTTTTTTTTCTTAAAGCGATTATCGTCAGTAGAGGTTTCAATATCGCCAAACCCTAATACTTAGTGACCAGATTCTGCACAAAAGGAATTTGCTCATTCAGAACATTTAATTTTGAGCTAAGCAGATTTCCAAACAGACCTGCAGGTGCCTGAGGGTGAAGATCACCGGCTCGGAGAGGTACACTCTGTTGGATCCTCTGTTCACAGAGGCAGAGATGACATGGGAGTTGACCACCAGGCTGCTACGTCTGGCCTCCGATCCCTGGCCCAGCCCCAATCCGAGGCGCAAAGTCGAGTTCTGGGTGGTCAGGAAGGAGCCCAGGTTCTTATAGAGAGAGAGGACCAGCTTCACCTGGCCTGCAGAGGAGAGGGGGACTCAGTGAAGAGCACATTCCTCTTACATTTTATAATGTTTGCATTTTTGATATGTGGACAAAAAGTACTTTCACAGCCTGTTACTTGTCTCCCGCCTACCAACTCAGGCAATATACTTTATAACACTGAGCTGTCACTGTATAAAATGTTGATTAGTCTTGGCGCGTGTCACTGACCATTGTTGCTGTACTGTTGCAGAGCCAGTGCTGATATCTGCAAGATGCTGTCGCTGTCGTAGGAGTGAGGGAACATCAGGTCCTGTATGTCTGCCTCTGTATTTAGTACGTACACCTCCAAATCTGTGCACACACAGGAACAGGCGCACACAAAAGCTTAGCCGAACTGGTAATTTCCACAATGTGTAAGGAAAAAGAAAGAAAGAGAGAGACCACGTACCAACATTTGGCGCCCTGTCACTGAAGTGGCCTTCGTAGAGATTGTTAGCCAATAGAAATGCTCCTTTCTCTACAGCGTCTAACAGCAGTGATGCTGAGCGGGACTGGTCACCACTGCTCATATCCGCCCAGGACACCAGAGCCTCAGGACTCAACAGGTTATCAACTGTCTGAACGACCGCCTGACAGAGAAAGACAGAGTGTTTTATTCTTATTACTGATTATCAATCTCTCTGTCTATCTGTCTGTCTATCTTACCTGAACATAAGCTCTGCATGTGCGTTCCCTCTTCTGCAGCTGAAAAGGAGAAAAACATCTATTGTTAGAATCATCATCACTGACATTTCCGCTCTCATTTCCAGGAAAGGTCAAGTACACTTCTGCACTGACAACAGGAACAATTTACCTTGTTGTAATTGCGTGCTGCTGACTCTTTATTGGCTGGTCTCAAAGCCTGGAGCTGGGAATCCAGGATGTCCAATAGCTGTTCAATTAGCTTCACGGACATGCTGACATCACCGGCGTAGATCCGTCCCCGGGTCTGGCCGGCCAACTCCCCAGCAATGTTGGCCGCGTTCTCGCCGCTCTTAATCTGGAGTGAGGCGGGGGTGTTTGTAATGTCAAACATTTTGACATTTAAGAGAGAACTGCTTGCTGACTGGCTTTAGGGCATTTGTACAGTGTGTGTGTGTGTGTGTGTGTGTGTGTGTGTGTGTGTGTGTAACTAACCTTCTGTGCAATTTGGCTGACCCAGGGAGAGGTGCAGTTGGAAAGGTCAGGCCCTCTGGAGCTCCAGCCCACTGGAGACTGCATGCACTGATATGAAGCTATACCTGCAGAGAAAGGACAGCTCATGTTTTTACAGGATCTGAGGGGGTTTGTCACTTCTGTTTCTCCTTGCACATGTTTTTTACACTTATATGCAGCCCAAAAACACTTACAACAATTTTTTTCTGTAACTGTCACGTATTAAATATGGATTTCATCCATAATTAATGAAAGACAAGGCTGTCAATAAAATATGAGTGTATTTGAATATATTCATGAAATGAACTGTAAACCGGGAAAAAGTCCAGTAATGGATACTAATGGTTTTGTTTTAGTTTCTGGTGTTGCTGTTTTGGCCGCTTGTGTGAAGAAGGACTCCATAATATGGTAAGAAAGAAAAAATAAAAATAAATAAACACGTACTATGAAGTTGTGGCTAAAATGTTAGTTACTTCAAAACAGTTCATGCACACCATGAAGTCTTAGTGACGGGTGTGTAGGATGAAAAACTCTTGACTTGGATTATTTCCTTTCCAAGTTAAGTGTGAGCAAAAAAAACTGCCTATTTACACATCCAGCAAGAAGCAACATTAGCATTCATTTGGAGTCGTGTTTGAGTCCACCTGATGAATGTAAGTACAATATTCACTCTCCTTTCTCCTGACAAAAACACCTGGGTTGTTGGCTTATTAGCTTGCTTGACTGTCTTCACCAGCAAGTGACTAACTTTGAGACGGAACAAGTAAATGCACCGTAAAAAAAAAAGCAAAACTATGAACACTCAATAAAGCATCAGAAATGTTTTTGTTGCTGCTTTGTATAGGTATTTCATGAAAAACAGGACAAGAGCGTCTGTTACACATCAGGTCTGAAAATGAAATGTATTTATAAGACAACAGCCACGCCCACCACACATGATTTACAGTGATATTATATTATTCCCCGGTGAAAACAATAAGCTCTGTGCTGAAACCATGTCCGAAAACCATTCAACATGATTGGATGAAAATGCACCACAGGCTTATCTACATAATCTGCATAACAGCTTTTGCTCAGAGGGAGCGCTGGGCTGAGGAAGACAGCTGCACAGCGAGAGGAAGAGTTGACGAACCCAGCTTCTCTTGACACTACAACCTCTGTTCTTCTCTCTCTCATCTGAGGGCAAGTTCAAAGAGGGGACATGCGACTACATTTCAAAGGGAAACGAGATACAGACACACACATGCACACACAAAACTCAACACACAGACTGGCATGCTCACACACACACACACACATGCCACACCTACCCAGTGACCCTTTCGGGCAGGGCCTCTCCACCGTCTCTCCCTTCAGCGTGTACGGCCACGAGACGCCTCGTGCCACCCGGCCCTCACATCTGCCCACCTGACCGGGGCCCCCGGGAGCCAAGGGGACACGCAGAGGTGGACGTGGGGTCAGAGGGACCATGGCTGTGATCGGCCGCTGGTCAAAGGGTCCTCGGTTGATGACGCCAATGGGGTGAGAGGCCGACGGCCGCACTGGGGTCAACGCGACAGTGGCGGTGTAGGAGCGGACGGTCGTCATCAGAGAGGAGAGGGGACCTGGAGGGACGGAAACGCTGTTGATTCTATACTTTCATCAGCATGTCCATATACACAGGTGCACTTGTTCCACAAACCTTTAGTGGGCGGTGGCGGTGTAAACTGTAGCGGGTATCTCAGCACGTAGTAGTTATTCCACACATACAGCTGGTTGTCTCTGGGGTTGTAGTCTATGGAGGAGATGTACTGGTAAGGGTTGGGGAATGGTATTTGAACGGGCAGCTCCTGTCCGCGGCTGGTGTCGTAGGCATAAACCACCATGTTGCTGCCGACTCGGCCGTCCGCCTGCCCCTCATCATCCTGGAAGACGGAGCGCACGGCGTAGAGCACGCCACAGGCCATGAAGGCGTTGCTCGCCCCGCGCTTGTCAAAGCCGGTGGCCCACGTACCCTCGAAGCGCAGGGTGTACGGGTTCACCTGCAAGAGAAAAAAAGACATGATGAGAGAACTCGGTAATAAAACTCTTCTTCCTTTGCTCCCTCTAATCATCGATGTGTTTTCTTTCCTCCTACTGTACCTGGCTGACCACGATGCGTCCATTATTGGCTTCAGTAGAGTAGATCACCCACAGGCCGTTCTCGTCCACCGCCAGATCAATGTCTGACTTTCCTCCCCAGCGGTAAGGCGAGGTGTCGTGGTAGTTGGCGTTGACCACCACCGCCTCGCCGCTCTTGATGCGTGTCCGCAGGTCATATTTGACCAGGTTGCGCGTTCTCTCCTTGTTGTAAAACACGGCGCCGTCATACACCACAAAGCCTGTGCCATCCACGCGGCTAGGCAACCTGGGACAGAGAATTATGAAAAATATGAAGTGTACATGCAAATTACACTATTTATTAGGGCTGTCAAAGTTAACGCGATTATAACACGTTAACACAAATTTGTTTTGACACCACTAATTTCTTTAACGCATTAACATTCAATTTTTAGGTTGTAGCAGGCTCAGTTTTAAAACTAGAGTGAAGATACTGGCATCATATCGTACCAATGTCATACTAGCTTGTCGCGAATGAGACTAAATAACGCTCCAAACGTACGCTAAATTTTGGCGAGGACGAACTGGCATGGCTACTTTCAAAGGGGTCCCTTGACCTCTGACCTCAACATATGTGAATGAAAATGGGTTCCCTGGGTACCCACGAGTCTCCCCTTTACAGACATGCCCACTTCATGATAATCACATGCAGTTTGGGGCAAGTCATGGTCAAGTCAGCACACTGACACACTGACAGCTGTTGTTGCCTGTTGGGCTGCAGTTTACCATGTTATGATTTGAGCATATTGTTTATGCTAAATGCAGTACCTGTGAGGGTTTCTGGACAATATCTGTTATCGTTTTTGTGTTGTTAATTGATTTCCAATACTAAATATATACATACATTTGCATAAAGCAAGCATATTTGTCCACTCCCACGTTGATGAGAGTATTGAATACTTGACAAATCTCACTTTAAGGTACATTTTGAACAGATAAATGTGTGATTAATTTGCGATTAATCGCGATTAACTATGGATAATCATGCAATTAATCACAATTAAATATTTTAATCGATTGACAGCCCTACTGCTATTTATATTAGGATGTAATTCGTATTATAGATTAGGAAAAGAAAGTTAATTGATTGAACTGGACGTGATATTAGTCTAAACTAACTTTTCTTAGTGAATTCGTGAATTGATTAATCGTTTAATCTATAGATTAAATGCCAATCATAAGTGTCCAGAGCCCAAGATCACATCTTCAGCAACACATAGTGTGCACATAGACATTACTCACTTGTAGGTGGTGGTGACTCTGTTCTGGCGGTAGTCGTCCCAGGTGGCGTACTCATACAGCACCTCTGTCCTATATGGCGTCCACGGCATGACGTACAGCCTGTCGCCAGCCTGCAGCGGGTCCTTACACCACGCCCCCGACTGATGCTCTGCCTCCAGGAGAGAGGAGGCCGGCTGGATGCTGAGCAGTGAGCCGGGACACACGAAAACTGGAAGACGGGAATTAGGAGGGGAAGACAGCAGGATGTGAGAAAAGAGAGGAAGAGGGAGGCGGGGAGAAGAAGAGCGGGGAGGGAAGTCAGGAAGAGAAAAGAGTGGAAAGATAGTGGAGGCAGGTGCGGGGAGAAAATGGATCGATGCGTGAAAAATGGATTGAATTAGATGCAGTTGATGCAGCAAGAAGAAAAAATAATGAGGAGAAAAAGAGAGAGAGGGATTTAAAACACCTGTGCTGATCTCGAGAGGCAAGCAACAGAAGAGACATAAAAGTGTTGAAAATCACACACTGTTAGCGTGTGTGTGGTGAGTAATACAACAGGGACACTGCAATGAAAGGTGTGTGAGTGTATTTGTGTGTGTATGTGTGTGTGTGTGTATATGGGTTAGTGCAAAAAGAGTGAAAAAGAGTGTGAGGTAGAATCAGGGACGCAGAAAGCGGGGCTAAATTTTGCCTTGAAGTGAATGAGAGGGCAGGTTAGTTTACGCCGAGCACAACGATTGGTCCACCCACATGTCAATAACTGTATGAACACATATGTATACTGTACAGTCTCACACTGGCATGCAAATAGGCATGCACACACACTCACACACAGAAGCAGTGCTTGGTAAGCACACATCCAGAAGGATATACAATCACACACATTTGGTCTTATTTTTCCTATGAAGATAAATAAGGGGCTCTTCCTATAAGGGAAGAAAAGGGAAAATAAGCATGAAGAGGATGATCAGACAAGTAGGAAGGAATGACTGGAAGGAATTAAAGAAAGAAAGAAAGAAAGAAAGAAAGAGAGAAAGAAAGAAAGGTGCTTATGCGTGAACAGGAAATAGAGCGAAAGAGAGAAAAGGTAAGACGAAGATTATGTTTATGTTTGTGTGAGCAGTTGTGTTTATGTTTGTGTGTGCACAGAGAGACCGAGAAGGAGAAATAAGAGACAGAGAGATCGACCAGGAGCGAGAGAGGAAGAAGAGGAACTGGAAAGAGAAAGAAAGAGAGAAAAGAAGAAGAAGAAGAGAGACTATAGGTGCAGAACCTGGATAAAATTGGATAAAAGGACGGGTGTCAACAACAAGAGATGGATAAAATGGGGGGGTGGGGGGGGGGGGGAAATAACCGAGTAGGAAATGAAAAAAGGGGGCAACATCCAGCATGACTACGAAACAACGTCCTAGGGTAGGAGGAAGAGAGAGAGATGGTAGGAGAGAGGAAGAGAAGGAGAGAAAAGAGGTGGGGTCGGGGGTAAGAGATCAAGATGCTACAATGTTTTGTCTTTACCTTTTTGGTCCACTTCTACTCAAGCATAGGAAAAAAAAGAGGGAGAGAAAGAAAGAGAAGTCAGAGGGTGAAAGAAGGGAAGTAAAGAAAAGCAAGAAAGCAAGCAAGAAAGAAAGAAAAAAAGATAGAAAGAAAGAATTGCACAGATAAAGATTTTGGAACTCATTCTCGCCACAAACTTTATAGTTCACATAAAAGAAAGAAGAAGCACTAAAGAGAGCCAGCGTACACCGCCCCCCCCACACCCCACCTTGCTCTCCACCTCCCTTCCCTTCCCTTCCCGCCCCGTCCTCCCCCTTTCCCCTCCCTCCACCTCCCCTGATCTCTCCTTCCCTCAATCAGGCTCCTGTGGAGAAAAGAGAGCAACTCCCGTGGCGTGAATCTGAAAAAGAAAACACACACGCATGCACGCGCAAGTGCATACGTGACACTCTCGCTAACACCCACGCGCACACACACACACACACACACATACACATACAGAAGACATACACTATGCAAATGTCCTATACAGTTTAACCCTCTCTGTACTTTTCCTCCATTCAAATTTCATCTGGTATTTCAAACACACACACACTCCCTGAGAAAAAAAAAATCTTTTCTACCATCACTCTCTCAGGGACACAGTCGACATCAGAGGTTATAAGTACAAAGAAAAGCACCATAAACCTACAATATAGCTAGGCAAAAATAGATTAAATCTATGTGTTTTTTGCATGCACATGCACATATTTGAGTGTAAACATGTTTGTGTGTGTGTTTATGTGTGTTAATATATATATATATATATATATGCATACTTACTGTAAGGGACACACTCATACTGGATCTCCAGATATTTGTATGTTCCAGGACAGGGGTCTGGGAAAACGTCGACCCCTGCGACCACCACACACTGAGTCCTGTTGTTACACCTGGAGGACAGCAGATGGATGGATGGATGGGTGTGTGAAAGGGATGAAAGAAAGAGAAAACAATGAAGGGAGGGAGAGTGATTAACAGACAGGAAAGGGGAAGCAAAGGACACTCCATTTGTCTACTCTCCCTCTCCCTCTCCCTCTCGCTGAATATTGATCAGTTCTTCTAGGAAAACACTGCTGAGTACACAGCTAATGGTGCAGCCAGGCACTCAGACTCAGCTGGAGAGATTACTGCACAACACAAGTATTGGTCTTTGTCTAACGTTTCCTTCTGACATGATTTCACACGCATGTTGTATAGCAGTGCACGCATACCGTATGTACGAAACAGTAGATGTTCTCATTGATTGGGTTTAACTGCTTCCAAAATGTTTGCACATACTCAAATAGCACAAGAATTAACACTCCAATTTGCGTCTTTGCTGGATGATTTAAGCTCTTACACAAACACAGTCAGCAAACCCAGCACATACACACCTCTGGGCCATAATCTTGAGTGCGTCAGGGAGGTAACACTGTGTGTTCTCCATCTGGAAGGGGTCTGCGTCACAGATCTTGTCATCGGTGCGTCCATAGTTGGCGGTCTCCACCATAACCACGTCACTTCCTGGGCAGCGCAGCTCTATTGGGTAACCCTCGCACGCCAGCTCCCTGCGCAGCAGCCCGAAGGGCATGGCGGCCCGGGACATAGCTGCTCATGAGGGGTTAGAGGTGGGGATAAGATGGGAAGAAGAAGAAAGAAAAAAGAACAATTAGCATTTACTTTGTCTTCAGACTGCAGTGATCTGGAGAATCCAGTTGACTTACTTAGACAGCAAATTAATCTGGTTGTCTCTTTGTATAAAGTCAGGAAAAAATAACCTATGCTATAAGAGGTAGCCCACAGCTTTTCTACAGGATATGGGATCCATGGATCACTTATATAGAATCTTCTTAACCTTTCTAGGGTATTTACTTAATTATTAATTATTATTTTCTACGTGCTGTTCTTTTCTTTTCTCTACATTTATTTAATTAAGTTATAAATTTATTTATTTAAGGTTTCTATCTTACCACCATGAACTATACTACTGTAGTACTTATTACTTTTAATTATAACTAATTAAATTATTTCAAAAATATTTTATATGTTATTTTTTCTGTAACTTTACCTCTAGGGGTGGGAAGAAGGCTGGACCTATCTCTGTGTGGGAGTGAGAGGCGATGTGTATGTGTGTATATATGTATGTACATATTAAATGTTAAATGTAAGATATATATTTTTTTGTATTATGGCACTGGTGTTATGTTTTGTTATGTTTGTTATGCTATGTTTGGGGAAAAAAAGGAATAAAAAGAATTTTCCAAAAAGTCAGGAATAATGTGATTTATAGGCAGCAGCCTATGAAGAGCTAAATATCAGTCTAGCAATTTAGTCTTGCATTATTTTGGGGGAGGGACGAGGTGTACTTTGAGCTAAATGCTAACGTCAGCAGGCTAACATATTCACAATCCTCTGACTGGTGAGTTCCAGCTTCTCCCATCTGGTCGGAGGTTTAGGGTCCCAAGGTGTAGAACAAAGCGCTACAGGAACAGCTTTGTTCCAGCTGCAATTGTTCATTTAAATAAGTCCTAGCAGCTTTTGCACATATATTATGGCAAGTTTATCCCTTTTCTCATTTTATTGTGTCTTTTTTGTCCTGATATTTCAGTGTTTTTTTTATATTGTTCTTGTGGCCTTCTTCTTTTTGCTGGGTCCTGATCCCAGTAAGCCTTTGAGTACTCTTTTGTCTGTCTCTGGTATGCGCTCTACCTTATTGTCAATACGGATGCCATCCTCTATTTTTGCTGCAAAACAAATCTACCTACGAGTACAAATAAAGTCACCTGAACCTGAACCTGAACCTGAACAATTACAAAATGCTGACATGCTGATGCTAAGCCTCAAATTTACCAAATTTCATAGCAACAGTTGTTGAGACATCTCACTGAAAACCACAAATATCAACCTCATGTTGTCACTTGAGTCAGAGGCAATCCATCCAAAAGTTGTTATAAGTTCCAGTCTGGACCAAACGGGTGAACCGACTTTGCCATCCACAGAGCCACACCACTAACCTAGCATGGCCAAACAAATAGTCACATTTGAAGCAGCAGAGGCTGAGATATCATATCGTAAATTTGCGAGCCTGGTTTGATAGCTCAGGGCTTTTGCCCTTTTCTATCCATAGGCAGTTATCATTGGAGTGACGAGAGAGGAGATGGAGGAGCCCAGTTGGTGTTGAGGCAGCATGGCCCATGCCCAGCCAGTTGAGGATTTTTTATATATATATATATATATTTTTTTTTTTCCTTATAACAAAACAAATTAAAATGAAATATGGATAAAACAAAATGGAGAGAAAAAAAATAAATTAAAATAAATTAATTAAATTAAATTAGAAATAAAAATAATTAATGAAAAATAAATAGATACAAATTTTTAAAAAAAGGCTGAGATATATTGACTCTTAGTCCCTTGTATGGGTCTGCTATACATGTATAGCCTGAAAGCCTAAATTCAGATAACCCTGATGACATCATCTCAGTTATTCTTTCTGACTTTGGAAATCAGTTTTGATTTTTTTTGCAAACACAAACTAACGTTATGCCTGCAAGATTAAAAGTCAATGACATTGCGTACGGTTGAAAAAAATAGTAAGTATAACTTGACAAGAGTAGGGCTAGCTTTACCAATGAGACTAGCTTACGTTAACTATCCAGTCTTGTCCCCAAATCAATTAGCATGATTAGTATAACGCTAGCACATAGCTACGTTAAGTGTAACCATAGTAACTGACTCCTTGCAGCTTGTGTGCTGCCACCCTGTGGTGTTCAGAGGATGAGGCTCTGTGGGACTAGTTAACGTTACACTCTCTGTTGTAATAAAATATTCAGGGTGTTTTTTCTCGAGCCAGCGCATTAATTTAGAAACAGTGAACAGACAGTTTCACTGGAACTACTTGATGGACATCCTGCAGCCAATCAGAATCAAGTATTCACCCAGACCATGATATAAACAGAGCAGGTATGTTGATACACACTCTAATCATTTGTAATTAATTACAATAAATATCATTTATAATAATAAATAATAATAATAATGCACATAGTGCACTTTCATAGACTAAGCTACTGGAATTACCCTGCACTATATTCACTTTTAACAGTCTCTTCTGCACTATATTCACTTTTTAATAGTCGTGTATCACAGCTGTTACCCTGCACTATATTCAGTTTTAACAGTTTTCTTCTTCATCACCTTGTATTTTTATATCTGGTATATTTTTTGGTGTTTACTGCCTTTTTACTAACATATTTTGTACTATGGAACTGTGATGCTGGAAACTTGAATTTCCCTTGGGATCAATAAAGTGACTATCTACCTATCTATCTATTTAAACACCATACTCTGATTACCTCAATCTAAACATGCTGATAACATAGTTAACACACCTTTCTGCACTGTTAACACCTCATGTGTGACTCAATTAAATCTTTAAAATGCAGACATGTGTGTAAGTTTACACTGAAAGTATTCCCAGATGCAAACAGAGTGTGACGGTTGACATAAATCACACTGCACCTCCACTGTGACACCTCACATGTGATGTGATGCGTGGGTGCATCACAATATCTTGTGTTTTAATTCAGTGGGGAGGATGAAGCTTATACTACTGGCTGTCAGATGCTCGGTAAACAACAAACTGACGAGAACAAGGTTTTATTATTTTATTTTATTTCCTTTGAAAGGCTCACTTTGCCACATCTCTCTGTGTGTAAACTCACCTGACTGCCATATTAATCCATGTAAACCATGTTTATTGTAGAAAATCACATTACGATTACCTTAATCCGGTTGTTCACATCATGTTGAGTATCATGTACACATGAAAAGATGTTTGCATGCTTCAGGATTAAACCCACACTTAAAGGGAACACGTCGGTGTGATCAGTATGCTACTGGTGTACTGTAACTGTCCGTGGTGCTGAATGACTGATTGTTTATTAACTAGGAGCGACAGGCAGGCGGCTTCTGAAGCAGCTCCCCTTGGCAAGCTGCACACTTCAAATGTTTTGGTAAGCTTTTGTTTATGTAGGTCACAAGATGACTTTGCCTTTCTGTAGAGGCAGTGGGCTGAGTTCCACTTTTCACGATGACTTTGCCCACTTTGCAAAACAATGACTTATATTTGAGTCACGCAAATCTACGTAGCACTGGCATCATCCATTGCTTCCTTTTTCAATTTCTTTTTTTTTTTTGTGAATCATCCTGCTGATTGCTGTGCCAGGATCTACACCTTTAGACATGATACTACCTCAGCGCCGTGATGCTTACCTTGGCTGGAGGGGGCGATGTGAGCCAGAGTGAGCACACACACCCCCAGGAACCACAGTGACACAGCCATGCTGGGCAGGAAGAGTTAGGGCGTCACACCACCAGCCGCGTTAGGAGAGCCTGGGGAGGAAGCAGTGAAAGTGTGAGATTGAGGAAGTGCACCCTCTCTTTGTGTGATCAGTGTGTGTGTGTGTAGGATGGTCTATGAAACACACTGACAGTGAAAGAGTGCACGTGAGAAAACACAGCAGTTTGGGAGAGGGACAGAATAATAGAGAGATAGACAGAAAGGAGAGAGAGAAATAGATAACAATTGAGCATTCGGTGCAGCGAAAAGTCCCTCCATCTGCTGTTACCATGGTGATAGCACAGTGCAGTCTGAGAGAGAGAGATGTGCTGGGTGTGTGTGTATCTGTGCGTGTTTGTGAGTGAAAGCACACGCATGTGAGTACGTGTTTTAAGTCCGTAATTAGCTTGGAGCAACAGTGGCCACTGACCCATAAAAGAGTCTTAATCTTTCCATACTCACACACACACACGCGCACATAAACACACACACATGCACACACACACACGGGGTAGGCAGAGGGCTGGGCTCAGCTTAGGCCACTTTTCAGTAATCCTAAATAAATGATGTCGTGCAGACGATCTCTTCCCCAGCAGGGGTAACGAGGTAAACAGCTGACTGAGGGCGCAGGTGATCAGAGGGTGATGCTGCGCTGTGGAGTTTTACGAGGGAACATACGGGACGCAGGCAGGCGGACGAGATACAAGAGAACAACAGTAATGTGACTCCCTAATAGACTGAACTCTTGGCCCTGGACAGAAGGGAGGATGGAGGCTGAACTGCATCATGCACGGCATCACATTTATTATTATTTATTTATTTTTTTGCCTGCTTAGCATTCCAATCTGCCGCTGCAGTGAGTGCACAGTATCCAGCATGACGGTCTCTCCAAAGTGTGTGTGTGTGTGTGTGTATGTGTCAGTGTGCAAGTGGTGTGCATGTGTGTGTACAGCTACATATGTGTGCTTGCGTGTGTTTGTTTGTGACTCGCTTTTCTCTCCGTCTTCTTGTTAGGTAATGACGGCAGACAGATTTAGGTCACTCCTCAGCAAATGTCCAACATGCATTCAGAGACGTGTGCTTGTACAGGGGCACACGTTAACACACACACACACACGCACACACACACACACACACACACACACACACACTCTCTAGAAGGAGAAGAGAGAGACCTCTGCCTTCTTTAAGTCCACTGAACCAACAAGACTGTAATAAAGGCCTCAGGACCACTGTGATATACACACATAGACATACACACACACACACACTAAACATAGTACATAAAAGACTCACCAGAATGAGAACCTTTCCGTTTTTCAGCACATGCACACACTGACACACGTACACACACGTACACACACACACATACACAATACGTCTCATCTCAGCCAAAACCCTTATGGCAGCATGTTCTTTTGCTTGCAACCCCCATTGCTCTCTCTCTCTCTCTCACACACACACTTGCACACACACGCACACACACGCACACACACCCTTAAGTGTTGATGCAGAGTAAGTAGAGCAAGGACACTGATGGGCCTTGACAAAGCCACACACCCAGTCCCCCTGTTCGCAGCACCATGCTCCCTGCCTGCAACCAAAATCCAGCCCCGGGCCACCGGCCGGCCTACTTGGAGGAGCAGCAGTCTCTAAGTGAGTGTGAGTGTGAATACTGCATACATACACACAACCATGCACACATGTACAGTATACACAGAGAGACTGCTTTTATCTGCGTGTATCTCAGTGTTAATAGGGACTCAATAGCAACAGAAAATGTACAGTATAAGCAACTATTTTGATTACAGTGTTCCCATTTTAAATCCTGTTAAGTAGCTTTAATGTTATTAAAATCACCTTATTCCCATCTGTCTGTAACAGCTTGTTCCAACTTTCTATTGAAGTAAAATATTCAAACACAAGACTCCATATTTTTTATGGCTGCATCATTTAATCAAATGTGAATACTCCACATGTCGTGTGCATCATTTTATGCAAAGTTCAGCCAGACGTATTTGGTATCTTTGGAAACTTTGGGATGTCCACTAGAATTTAAAATAGTCATGTGGGTTTGAACCATTTTTGGCTTTAGGGGATTTAGTAATTCATGAAGAAAAAAATAGTTATACATTTTTTGCTGGTTCCAGCTTCTCAAATGTGAGAATTTGCTGCTTTGGGTTTTGGACTGTTGGACAGACAAAACCAGCAATCTGACTATAGGGGGATTGTAGTATTTTCACTGTTTTCTAACATTTTTAAGTCTTATTGATAACATTTTTATGTAGATGAATATAAAACAAAAAAAGAATAACACATAAACAGAGCCTTTAGAAAGGTGCCGAATAAAAGTATGGCTTTTCGTTAAAAAAAATTATTATGATTTTGAATTAATCATTTTGAAAATTTCTGCAGGTCCAAAATTAATGTTTTGTTTATCTCTGTGGAAGATATCTGACGTTTGGTTTCCACTTCTAACAAGGCTTGTGAGCCAATAGTAAAATGACGTTGGTATCACGTGGTTTCTCTGGGTCGTCAGTTAGTTAGGAAAAAAATGATAAATGGCTGAAATCGACGTTAAGTACCTGGCAACGACTTGTTGTGAAGTAAATGCAGTGAAATGGGGGAAGGAGAATGCGAAATCTAGTGGCTGAATATAATCAATGTTATCAATAGCACCTTTAACTTTAACAAGTTAATCAAAAAATAATCTTCAGATAATTAATAATGAAAATAAGCTTTACTTGCAGCCCTGAATGGCAGAGATGTCAAACAGGAGTCTGCCAAACGAATCCTGTGTGGGTTGGCTCCTCCAGAAATTAAGCAATAAATAAGAAAGAAAATTGACTGATGCTCACTGCTGTGGGAAGCAAATGATACCTGAAAGCCATTAAAGTCAGCCTGTTGGAAATCATTCAAACTGATGTGAGATCATGCCAGGTACAAAGATTCACACTGTTGGAGGCGGAGGCCATAAAATCAACAGAGAGAAAGAGAGAGTAACCTCCCCCTCCTTTGGTCAGAGAGCTATCAGCGCCTGAGGGCAGATCACTATGAAGCACAAAGTGACAAAACAGCCTTGTAGTGTTCCTAATGGAAGAATGAATGTGAGTGTGTGTGTGTGTGTGTGTGTGTGTGTGTGTGATGGAGAGAGAGAGAGCAATCAAGAGATGGGGGAGAGACAGAGAGATTAGACTTCTGACAGCACAGCGAGAGCAAAAAAGCTTTATTGGCTGAAATACTTTTTTAATAGCAACAGTGTCGCGAATTTTCTTGTCGCTGTCGATAATATTTGAGGCTTAAGAGAGGATTTTAAAACACGCTACGGTGCCCTCTGTGACTGCGAGCCTGTTTCAGACCATTGACCTCTACAGCTCCCAGAAGGCTGAGGCCTACTCACCGCAGTCAAAGCCACTTACAGGGTTTTAGAGCCTGTATGTTTGTCTGGTCGATGCGTGACTCTGGGGAATGGAGGTGTCGCCCTCTGTCAATCATTCGCTTGTTGCAGGCAGGAAACACAGGCCACTCTCAGAGCCAAGTTCAGAGCATTACGACCTGCACTGCCTGTTGGACACTCACAAGAGCGTTAGGGAAATGGGAGTAAATTGCTTGCAGATATATCCAGATCACGTTTTAAATGTCATTTTCAAAGTCATCCACTGTTTTTTTTATGATGTTAGCCATCAGTTTTCACATGTAGACCTCTACTATAAGAATGAATATCTGTGATGCTAAAGATAGATAATGACATTTAAAGTATGGAAGACCAAGGAGGCCAAAAACCATCCCTGGATTCCCATACTATGCCAAATATATGTAGCTACATCGGTTTTGCGTGAGAAGTCATTTGATTTTCTTTCACCTAAAGAATTGAGTCTCTTCTAAAGAGTGCAGGGAGGCTGATTAAACATTGATACGTTTCCTCACATATTTATCAAGATCGTAATCCTGCCCTCAGCACTTGCTTCCTGAGTTAAAAGCACATCGTGTCTTAGTGCCCCATAAGCACTTTCTGGGTATATGAGAATTTCAGGAGTGTTAGGTCATTTATCACTGGTTTGTTTTTACCGGATCGCCTCATTACAGTATGAAGCAGAATAGTTTAAATCTGTTGCTGTCGAGTTTAAGATCAGCCCACACGCAGAGAAAAACAAACTATGTAGTGACTTTAGAGTAACCTTAAAGGATAGGTTCACAGTTTTTTTTTAAGTCTGTCTTAAGACAATACTCACCGATGTGTAATTATTATGTAAATTAATAAAATATACACATTATTATTTTTAAAATTAAAAGATTAAAAATAAAAATTACAGAGGTAGTTGTGTAAGGATTAAGATACTGTGCAATATAACACCATATACATTAAATCTTGCTTTAATTACATTGAACGGTGGACTTTGGCCCTCCGTATTATTAAGTGCCTAGTCTTATATCAAAGTTCAAAGTATCTTTTTTGGGAAATTTGTTTGCAGCCAGGTTACGTACAGTACAAAACACACAAAACCCTAGCACTGATGGACAGCAACAACAAACAACAGGATATATGTTGTGCTCCATTTAGCTGGAAAATCAGAGCTGGGAGCTGGCAACATGACATGACGGGTGTGACATGACGTCACACCCGAGTTGACTGTGTTCCAGTACAACAAGTCAGAAAGCTTAATGGGGTTTGCTCCAGCCATGTTAGCCATTATTAGCAATACCAGATGCAACGCATTACGCCTGTATGATAGAATGTGTGTGTTATTATAAATCCGTAAGTGTGGCAGCAAACGCTTCAGGGTGTCGGGTCAGGACACTATTTAGTGCTCAGGTGTGATTTTAGATGAATAAGAGATGCAGTCCAAGTGTATGGTAACGGCTGTTCATATCAGCAGATAAAGTAAACAAAACAATGGTTTCTGTGTGGTCTGTAACAACAAAACACAACAGTACAGAGTGATTAGAACTACTAGTGTATAAACATTAGCAACAAAAAGTGAGCCTAAAATAACACAGGCATTTTACAAAGAAAAAGGCTTAAATACAGATTTACTAATTATTATTATGCCAGTCTAATATAAATACGTTAAACATAACACAACTCACATTTTGCATGGACGCACACGAAAAAGGAATGTCCAAAAGTCCAACTGTCCTCTCCTTAACTGTGTTTTACTCAGTGCTGTATTGGGGAGCCTGTTCAATGCAGGCACACTGGTGACACATGCCCAGCGCATGATCGGGCACAGGTGATTGGAGGAGGAGACATTCACACTGGTGGCACATGTACAGCGCATGCTCACGAACAGGAGATAGTAGGGGGAGGTATGCGCAGAGGCATGGCCTTTTTTACAACGCCGGTATTTTGCGTATACAAACACTGTAGCAACATGTCCACAGATAGAAGTTGGACAGTACTGTGCGTACAACTAATTTAATGACACACAAATAAGACAGAAGTACTAATAAACAGTATTTACTACAGCTTTTCTACTGTTGATGCAAAGAGCAGCCAGCTTGGATTTTGAGGTTGTGGTTGGTGAGATTCGTCTGAATTTCCCAGTCGGAAATCGGACTTCAGGGGACGTACAATTTAAAATTTCTGAGTGGGAACTCGGAAATCTGATTTTGATGAGGCTACTGAGCCCGTTTTTGCTGGCCAAAGTCAAGTTCCCATACCAAACAACAATACAGAACATTGATTCAATAAAACTTTTATAAATAGAGGTCAACATCTCGGAGAAGACATTAAAGGGACACATTTTCCTAAAAAATGGGATGGCATTGGATTCAAAATACAATTTGTTTTCAAGTACGATGCCCAAGTATTTAAAACTATCCACCAACACGATACCAGCTCTTTTGATGGTGGTCAGTACAGGATTAGAAGAAGTCTTTCTAAAAACATGTCTTTAGTTTTTGACACATGTAATTTGAGGAAGAATCAACCACAGGTCCATGCCGATGCTCCTCCCCTTCAAGAAGACTTATGATCACAGAATCATCCGCAAATGTGATAATGTGTCTGTTTGTATGGTTGCTGCGACAGTCATTAGTACACAGAATGTATAGTAGTGGAGAGAGACAGCAGCCTGGACCCACTGGGACCTATCAGTCAAGAAGTCCAGTATCCAGCCAACTAGATTAAAATCCAGTTTAAAAGATTGATTAGCTTTTCTGCTAATAAATGTGGCTGGACGGTGTTAAACGCTGAGGACAAATCTATAAATTACAATCTAGCGTGAGATTTTGTCCCCTCTCGGTGGTGATACAGAAAATCTAGTAGTGTAATAATAGCATGCTCCACACCTCTAGCGGACCTGTACGCAAACTGCATGGGGGTCAAGGAATTTCTCCACCAGCTAATATATCATAGCTCTCAGGAAAATCGGATTTTCCAAGTGAATTGACAAAAAAAAAATCAGCAACTACCTTGATAATCAAATAATTATAATTTTATTTAAGCAAAAATGGTCAATATTTGATAGTTTCAGCTTCTCCAATGTGATCTGTAATCTGAAGATGCCGCCGGAAATTATAACATTAGCATTTTTTGCTATTTCTGACATTTTATAGACAAAACAAATTATTATTAGAAATTTAATTTTCACCATATAGAATGTGATTTAATTCATGTTTCACGATAATGCCGGCCAAAGTATGAAAGTATGATGGAAAACCAGAAGAGGCGATATGGCCTAGAATCATTTATTATTATATCTCTTACTTTCCAGTAAGTAAGGTCCCATCCTGGACCCAAATAAGCCATTTACCAAAAAAAAAAAAAATATATATATATATATATATATACTAATCATTATTATTAATAAGTTTTGTGTTATAGCTAAATTACACTCGAGTGGATGAGCCTCCAGCTACTGTAGCTTGCAGTAGAGACAGTGCTTGCTCCAGTTGCGATGGTGCTGAATGAACCGTCTCTTACATAGACAGTCCTCATGCTGTAACTGGTGTACCGAAGCAGAGGCTCGTTAACTAGAACCAGCCACCAGAAACCTCACTTTATCACTTAGACCAATTAGATGAGTATCTTCCAAGAGGTTGTATTTTTAAGTGCAAAGTTACCTGCTGCAGCCTCATGCTGGCTTTTCTACTTTACATTTTTACACAGAACGAGGACTGTATTCTGTTTCCCCATCTCTGATACTTAGACGGGATCTTGTCATGGCCAGTATGGACAGAAATAGGGCTGGTAAGAGATTTATTTCTCTAAGTGTATTAGTCTATTGTGGGCAACACTGCAAATCAAAGAGCAGAACTGCTTTATGGAAATATTGGATTAACTGAAAACAGATTTCCGTCTGCTTATTTTATCCATGAGCAGTTTCTCAAAAGATTTTACAACAAAGGCACTATATCACATTATATATCAATATATAAAATTACATATTCTGTTAATTGTATCCATGTGGCCCACCTCTACACAGGAGGAACAATTACAGCTACTAATAACTCTGTTAATGTACATACAGTATCGCTATGGGATTATGGTGGTACTATAAAACACATTTGAAAAACTGTGAATCATCCTTTTAAAATAGCACACTATGTTATACTGTGATTAACCCTCCGCACACCGCTCTGAGTTTTCACAAAAAGACAGCAGGGTGACGCTGCAGTAAAGGTCAAAAAGATGTTTTAGTTCCTGGAGAATGTAAATTCCAATATGTGAAGTGACCACGAACCAAATGTCTTGGCGTTGGTTAAATATTCATAATGGATTGAACACATCTACAGTTGATATGAACAGGTTGATGCTGCCTGAATGTGTGTTGTCATGGAGAGTTTGGGAATTTAGCACAAAAAGCGGCATGTGCAGTACATGTGAGCGTTTCCTGGTCTTGCAGCATTTTAAGTGACTGCATCATCTTAATGGAACAACACACCTTCATGTTTTTACTGCAGGTTAACATTCAGAAAAGTGCATTTAGAGCAGGTACAACCTTGAGCATCATCTGTTGTACTGTATGTCCTGTCCTGCCTCTTTTGTCACTAAATATGATTTGTGTGTCAGCATAACCTGTAACTATACTATGAGCCGTTTCAACATGTCACCAAGACAGAGAACAGGATTGTGATCTTGGAGTGTGACTAAAAGTCACGGCTACAAAAAAATGCTTCTGCTTACTGTCTGAAATCATTGACAGAGGCGTGACGGAGCAGAGCCGAGTGCATCCAGCAGCAGCTTTTGTTAGCAGGACGGCAGAACAGGATAGAGCTGGTCAATACAATTGGGCTATAGCATCATATACCGTGAGATGACAGGAATGTGTCTCTCGTCAGAGATTTTGCCGTAACGTTCACGAGATGGGAGCTAACTCTTAAATATATGTGGTAGTTTTAAACCACCGTTGTTTGACCAATAGCAGACATTCCTGTCTAGTTATTTTATCACGTATATGGTAAAACCTCTGTACCTGTTGAGAGTCTTTGGTTAGCAGAAATCACCTTACTTATCTGAACAAATAATTATCTACATTTAGTAATATAATGTTTTAAAAAGACATGATTATTTGTGCTATTAGAGGCATTTACACAAAAGATTTTGAGAAAGAATAACATAATGTGGATATGATGGTCATCACTGTTCATTTCCCTCCACTACAGCAGTGTGATAATCTCTGTAATGCTGCCATCAATCCCAGGAAAACACAACTACAAGCCCTACAGCAGAATTACAGCAATTAGTCGACTGACGGAAAATCAATTTGCAGCTATTTTGATGAGTGATTACTCGATTCAATAATCTTTAAAGCAAAAAAAAGGCCAAAAGATTCACTGGCTGGCTGCTGCGTCTCAAATTGCTGCTTTTCTTTGACATACAGTATGATTTTCTTTTGTCACATATGATGAAGGTTTTTCATTGAAACAAAACAAGCAACTTGACGTCACCTTGAGCTCTGACAAACATGTTTGTCACTATTTATTTTTTCTTTTCATAGACAAAACATTCATTGTTGGATAATCAGCTAATTATTTTTTTGGATTGATCACTAATAGAATATGAATTGCATGAATTAAATGAATTCCAAGCTGATGTCTAATCCCATACATCACGATGTTAATATAACGCTGATATATCCGCCCCCATCTCTGAACAGGCCTGTGTACACGCTCACAGCACAGGCAGGGAGACTGACTCAGAGTGTCTGACTGATGCAAAGAGACATGATAGGAACCTTGAGTGAGGTGGTCTGAACAGAAAAGAGACAAATATGGTGCGTTTTACAGGTCAAATCCACCCTACTCGTGTGTGTGTGTGTGTGTGTGTGTGTGTGTGTGTGTGTGTGTGTGTGTGTGTGTGTGTGTGTGTGTGTGTGTGTGTGTGCGTGTGTGTGTGTATGTGTGTGCATGTGAGCGTGTCTGAGTGGTTTAAGCAAATCAATTTGCTTTTTTTTCTCCTCAGTGGTTGATGTAAATGATCCCTACATGGAAACAAACCTCTGTTTTCTACATTTAAACATGCACGACACACACACACACTAGGTGAGGCACCTTATCAGAATGTGTGTTCACCAACATTTCCACATCCAACGATACCTTGACACACACACACACTCAAGGTTACCAAGAAATTCCGGCTGACAGAAGAGCACGAGTCCTGTCAGCCACTGAGCCCCTACTCTTTCTCCTCTCATCCCTCTGTCCCTCCATCCTTCCTCCTCTCTCATTCATCTCCTCGTCTCCTCTGCATCTCTCCTCCTCCTCCTCCTCGCGGTCGCCGCTCCTGCCTGGCCTCCTCCACTGACCCAGTCCTCTCATCTGCTCTCTGAAATATTGATAATGGACTCTCACTCGGCCTGCTGCTCTCCTCTCCTCCTCCTTCTCTGTCTCTTTTCTCCTCATGTTCCCATCTGTGGTGAATCAGCAAACCAAACCTTTTGCATTTATACCCACTTTGTGTGTGTGTGTGTGTGTGTGTTAACACCACTTTTCACTGCAGCACACCAGACACTGCAATGAAGGAGTGTGCATGTGTGTGAGCGCCCACTCGTGACAGACACCCCTCACTTTGGTGGGCCAGCGTGGCACACCCCCCTGAGTCATTATGCCACTTTCTCCCTTGCACTCCCTCTGAGGCACCAGCGGAGGCTGATCACGTGCCCATGAATAAATATTTCACAGCACCCATGCATGCCTCACACACACACACACACACACACACACTCCTATACTACTGACCCAGCTTTTTAATGGCAGACAGCAAGCAGCGTGAGGAGGCCCTGCATCAGATCCCTATTATGTGAAGTGACCACGAACCAAATATCTTGGAGTTGGTTAGATATTCATAATGGATTGAACACATCTACAGATCAATATGAACAGGTTTGATGATGCCTGAATGTGTGTTGTCATGGAGAGTTTGAGAATTTAGCACAAAGTGTGCAGTACATGTGAGCGTTTCCTGGTCTTGCAGCATTTTAAGTGACTGCATCATCTTAATGGAACATGAGAAACCTTCATGTTTTTACTGCAGGTTAAAAACATTCAGAAAAAAGTGCATTTAGAGCAGGTACAACCTTGAGCATCATCTGTATGTCCTATCCTGCCTCTTTTGTCACTAAATATGATTTGTATGTCAGCATCATAATACACCTATTATGTCCCTTTAGTGATCAAATGGCCCCTTGACAGCAGCAGCAGCAGCAGCAAAGGAGCATTGATCATGTATGTGCATGTGAAGAGAGAGGTAGAGAGAGGTAGAGAGAGAGAGAGAGGGAGAGAGAGAAGAGGGGCGGGGTGCATCCTCATAGCCTATATCCATATCTTACCGTCAATCCTCCTCCTCCTCCTCCTCGCTCACTGCGTCTCCCGCATCCCTCACGCACCCACTGTACTCTCCTCCCTGTCTCCAGCTCCTCTCTGCCCGATGCATGAAAAAAAACAGATTCAATGGGGGAGATATACGGCAGTCATTAGCAGCGATGTGTCCGACAACAACTGGGCGTCCTCCTCCTCCTCTTCCTCCTGTGATCAGTGCTGGACCTCCTCACACCCTCCTCTTCCTCTCCTCCTTTCCGTCCTGTCTGTCCTGTAGAGGCTCGATGTCTTCCCTGCTGTGCCTCTGTGTGTGTGTGTGTGTGTGTGTGACTGTGCGTCACGTTGGTATCATAATTCCCACGGGTTTCATGGCCAGAGACGGTGCACAGGGCTATATACGGGCCTCCTCCTCCTCCTCCGATGGATGGATGGATGGATGAAAACACACGATCGCGAAAACAATAAGATTACGCGCAAATGAAACACACAGAGCAGAGCTGCTCTTCTTCTGCGTCCCCTGCGTCGTCGATGATTTCTACAGCATCACCGAAAGAAGAAGCCACCCAGTCGTCGTTTCGTTTGGTCATTGTTGATCATGATGCTTTTTTACATCTTTGCATTTATTAATGGCAAATAAATAAATAGCGTCGACGCGATGATGGTGATGATGACAGCCGCTTTGCATATCCTTGAAGAAGAATCGTGATGATGAGGCGCAGCAGCAGCAGCACATCAGGACGGAGATGGATGGAGGATGATGGAGCAGAGGCTGTTTTAAAAAAAAAAGAAAAAAAAAAGGCAGGAATCGTGTTATAGAAAACGATAAATAATAATAATTATAAAAAATAAAAGACAACAGCTGGATAAGCAAAGAGAGAGATCCGTTTTTTTTCTGCTCCTGGCCTCGCCTTGCTTGCATCCGTCCCTTCTCTCTTCTTCTTCTTCTCTCTCTCTCTCTCTCTCTCTCTCGCTCTCTCATCCGCTGGTCCGCTTGTTGCGCGTTCTGCACTCGAGAGCGCGCATGTGTGTGTGTGCGCACGTGTGTGTTTATGTGCGCGCGTGTGCAGAGAGAGAGAGAGAGAGAGAGAGAGAGGCTTCGACTATATTACTGTCTGAGTGAGCAACAATATAAGCTGCTGTGTAGGCAAAAGGAGAAGAATATGGAATAACATGTAGGCTCATGTTTATTTAGCTCTTTTTACAGGTCTGACCAGCTCCGGATTTAGAGGTTTAGCATTGACACTCCTCCTATAAGAGCATCATGCAGAAAGAAAGGGGAGCTATTGTGTTGCACATCCAACAAGCACGATGCATTATAGGAAGGTTTGCTTTCAGTAGCTCTGATGGAAAGTGTTGCCTATATTTGTCCGTCAAACACTGTGTGTGTTTAAAGCTGCAGTGTTGGAGCAAATATGATTTAAAAAAGTTATTTTTTATTAAATGGTCATCCTGACAGTAGTGCATGAGACAGGTAATCTTGAAAAAAAATCATGTGTTTCTGTGTCCTCCGTTGTCCTCCGGTGCTCCTAATGGCATCTGCAAGATTTCACAGACCGGAGGAAAACAACCAATCAGAGCCGAGCTGGAGCCTTGCCGTCTCTGAGCAGCTGTCAATCACACGCGAACTCCGATCAAATGGTCAAACTAGGCAGCGCTGATCAAATAAGAATCAATATTCTGATACTGTAATGCCTATTTCTCGCCTCAAATGATTTAAGACACATCTTGTAGTGTACTGTTTAGATGTAAAATGAGAAAGTTTGTGACCCGGCAGCCATGTTGAGATCAGTTGAGGAAATACCAAGCACCGCCCACCAGCCGGAGCAAATCTGACAGCTCCGTCCGTTGAATGAATAGCTAGGAACGCTCTCTCTCTCTCTGAAATGACTTGTGATTGGCCAAAGCCTCCTGTCACGGGCTAGATTTTCTAGAAAACAGAGCCATGAGGAGGTGCATGAGTCTAGGTATCTATCAAAACAATTGAATTACAATATGCTGAAAGGTTATTGTGGAATTTTTGCCCAATGATGCCAAAAACATTCTGCCCACTGCAGGTTTAAAATAAATCACCATGTCGCCACCATCTATAAAGCACGTCAAAGCTACCAATCAACCAGTCACACCTTGATGACACCTGAAGACATCCTGGTTTCATCATCATGTTTATCTGCTCCCGCCATCACTCTCATCGCTCCTGCAATGCCTCAACAACAGAAAAGAAGCACTTCAGGAGTAATGGCAGCATATAGTGAAGGAGGCTCAGGCCACTCAGAGAATGGAAGATAATCTCCAGTCTTCCTCAATCTAGACTCTGACTGATCAGTTAAAAGCATCATTAATGCAGTTTACATGTGCACGTGGAAGCGTGCGAAAGGCGGTCCTTAAAGAGGATGAGTCATGTCAAAGGAGATCACTGATTATGTAGAGAAGAAAAAGCCGCTTTCTCTATAATTTCACTTGACTGCCGTTGAATAGGTCTGATTGCTTCTTGTGCGGCCCGCAAAGTGGAGCCCGACTTCATAAACACTCCAAGCACAACAGTCACTAACAAAATTATTTTAATGGTGCCTGAATAATTCATTGATTTCAGATTATGCATGATGTGTTTTGATTGGATGGTACAAATTATCATGTTGAAAAAAAAAAAAAATTGCATTGCATTACAGAGAGCTGTGTTGTTGAAAATGGGGGGTTGGTTGGACTGATCTCCTGGGTGTAATAAAACAAGCCATAATGGTAAGACTTGGCTCAGACCGTTAGCCTTGGCTTGACTGTATACTTGGCAGCTTTCAGAGACATTAAAGACAGACAATTCTGAGCTGAGGTCAGCGTTGGTTAGCAGTAGCTTTACATTGCTTTTTATTTGTTGTTGCTGGCATATCCACACCCTCTTATACGGGAGATATGTTTGCACACTGAGCTGTGAAAAGGGATTTGTTTGTGTGTTACATCAGTAGAAAACCTTGTGACAAAGCTTTTTAGTGGCAACATTTGGGGAAACCCACAGTCTTATTCTTGGTCTCCATCACCACGATGACCCTCCCCCATCCACCTCCGCATCTTCCCCTCCACCTCCACCTCCACCTCCACCCCACCCTCTGTTCTTTTTCTTCTTCTTTTTCTTCTTCTCCTCATCCTCCACCTTGTACTTCAGTCTTCTCACAGGGTCAGTCAAGCTGCGCATGGACTTCCCCTCAAAGTCCTCACTGATCAGGAAGCTCCTGTCGATAAGCTCCGCCGCTTCCTGCCAGTTGCGATAGCAGCGTGATCCAAGGCACAGTATCTCCTCCACCGCGTTGGGGACGAGGATGGAGCAGTCGGGACGCAGCACCACCACCGTGGGCAGCTCCTCCACATTAAACACGGCCTCCAGCTCCCTGTGGACACACACACACACACACTTACACTGGCACACACGTTGGGCAAACAGCTAATGGATTTAAACAGCCAGGTATATTTACATTCCAATCATCCACCAGCAGGTTGTGCACACAACTAAGTGGCCAAGCCCACACACCTCCTGTAGGGGTCCTCGTAGGCCAGAAACAGGCACTGCTTGGGCAGCTCTTTGAGGAAGCTTTCTTGCTGTTCCTCTGATTGGTCCAAACTGGCGGATGAAAGAAAAAGGAAGATCAAGTTGCTGGGAGATATAGATGGATAGACTCCAAGTCCGGAAAACCTATCCAAATGTTTGTATGTGTATTCCTACCTTATGAGGACATTTAGCTCTCAAAAAAATAGGAATACACGACTAGGCAATAACTGAGAAAGAGAAGGGCTATGAAAATCATATTTCCTTATCCTTTCCAAGAGATACAATGTGATGATTATACTCATGTAATGTAAACATGTGCACAAGTGCACACAGAAAGGTTTAGATTTAGGTTTGGGTACGGGTTGAGCAGCTGACTAGATTAAGTTTTGGGAATAAATGTGGTCCATTGCAAGTTTTAACAAGACCTTAAAGCTGCAGTGGGTTAGAGCAAATATGATATTTATATGATATATATGTTTATAAAACGGTCACTATATCCTGACAGTAGTACATGAGACAGGTAATCTGCGTTTCACAGACTGGAGGAAAACAACCAATCAGAGCCGAACTGCCGTCTCTGAGCAGCTGTCAATCACTCGCAAGCTCCGATCAAACGGTCAAACTAGGCAGCGCTGATCAAATATGAATCAATATTCTGATACTGTAATGCCTATTTCTCGCCTCAAATGTTCTCAGAAACATCTTGTAGTGTACTGTTTAGCTGTAAAATGAGAAAGTTTGTGACCTGGCAACCTTGTTGAGATCAGTTGAGGAAATACCAAGCACCGCCCACCAGCCAGAGCAAACTTTAAATAGGCATTACAGTAACAGAATATTGATTCATATTTGATCAGCGCTGCCTAGTTTGACCGTTTGATTGGAGTTTGCGAGTGATTGACAGCTGCCTCCGTTGAATGAACAGCCAATAGGAACGCTCTCTCTCTGAAATGACCTGTGATTGGCCAAAGTCTCCAGTCACGGGCTAGATTTTTTAAAGCCTGAAAACAGAGCCATGAGGAGGTGCAGAAGTCTAGTTTTCTCTCAGAACACCTGAATTACAATATGCTGAAAGTTTTTTATGGGATTTTTGCCTAATGATGCCGAAAACATTATGCCTACAGCAGGTTTAATATGTGTCTCTGTGTGGGTGTGATGTACCTAATGTACAGGAGAACCAGCTGAGCAGCGCGGTCCACATAAAATTCATCTGTCAGTCGTTTGTAGAATTCGGTGAGCGTGGGAGCAAACTGCTGGCAGCTCTCACACTCAGCAGATGCAAAGAAGAGCATCAGGATGCGGTTCTGCAGGCGCACGACAATCTCTCGTTCTGTGTCGAGCTCATCCTGGTCCTTGTTGTTCTTCACCAGGACCCGGTCAACAAACAGGTCCACCATGATGGAGTGAGTGTCACAGGAAGGAGTGCTGAGGCTTGGGAAGGGACAGGGAGTAATGAAAAACAGTATATGTGCATTGGTTTAAAAGGGAAATCATCAGAAAAGCACAACATAGTTAAAGGAAATAAACAGATACGTGAGGGTTTGCACATGCATGCATCAGTGCCAAACATCCAACAACCACTACACAGATTTGAAAAAAGTTTTGCAAAGGTTTATCTTGCATGATAATCATGTATGATGGTTAAATTAGACGGTGTGTTTCCGCTCAGTCAGAATTACAAACCGTCCCATTAATCATGTGAGCTCATCTTGCTTGCTGTTAAATCGGATAATCCTCACAGTTGCTTACCTCTCCCAAATATTATCTCCCCTTGAGGCCGCAAATCCAAAAAGAAAACAGCTCTCAAAACATAGTTCTTCTTTTCAACTGCTCCTGTGTCGTGCTTGAATCAGTTCCCAGCCTGTCAGTTTATATCACGTTCACTCATAGCCTGTGTCTCCTTCACCTTGACGGCTGTAGCTGCTCACTCCCTCTTCCTTTGTGTGTCTGCGCTCCACCTCCCCTCGTCTGTCTGCGAGGGAGGGATTGAAAGACAAGGTGACAAAGGGACACGAGACACGAAGTGCTCACCTTGATGGTGTGTGTGAAGGCAGAGGCTGAGCCGGAAAGCATAGAAATTACAGAATGAGAAAAAATAAAAAGGCCTTAATGAAGTGAGCCACAGTGAGACCTTTATTATTCAGTAACTAATGGAAGAGCAGAACCAGAGGGAATATCTGGTTGGTGTGGTTGGAGATAGTTTGATTCACTCTGCAGGGAACAGCATGATATGGCCATGAAGCCACAGTACAGACACACACAGTTTGTGTTAGCAGAATAGAGACTTTATTGTTTTTGGAGATACAACTCATATTTAACAACATATATATATAATATATATAATAACAAAATAAAAATTAGCTCAAGAGACATGCCATAATTAACATGGCAAAAACACTGCTATAAATGAATAACATACACACAGTGCTTGACAACATATTGATTTCAATCTTTAATCACCAGCAGGCGCCAGCGCCTAGATTTTTAACCCCTAACTCTGCAATAATGTTTTTTCTTTGGCCACTTGGGGGCATAAAAACTCCACAGAAAGCTGAAAAACACACAGACATAACATATTATCACCACCTGTTAGCAAACTTTTTTTTGGACACATCCAGCAGACACAGAGCAACATTATCATTCACTGGATGTCATATGGAGCAGTGGTTCGCAACCTATTTTTTTGGTAACGACTTATGTTTTTGTTATTGTCATTAAATAAATGTAATTTATTTTGACTCAGTGAAAATGTTGTTTTTGAAAGGCTAAATGCCAACAAATATGGATTAAAGCAGAATATTTCATTAGATTTAGCTACTAAGTAGCAAAAAAATATATATTTTAAAATAGTTTTATATAAAGATAGTTGTATAAATTATCCATTAAGTGTGTTATTAGGATTTTAGTTATACATGAGCAAATCTAATTTCGACAACTCCAGAGCAGACAAATCCTGGAGCACCACTTGTGATGTTTGGCGTCCCCCCTAAGGGGGACCCGGACCCCAGGTTGGGAACCACATAGAGCACCTTTAACTTATCATACTCAGTTACTGTAAGTAACAAGACTGGACTTTGGAAATGCTAATAATAACAATCATAATAATAATTAAGTATAAAGTCTCCATTACAATAGTTACAGTAGCAGTACTAACAGTAATAGTAGCATATTACTTAAAGGGGACATATCATGCTCATTTTCAGCTTCGTACTTGTTATTTTACAACATGTTTACATGCTTTAATGTTCAAAAACACATTCTTTTTCTCATACTGTCAGTCCTGTATTCACCCTCTGTCTGAAACGCTCCGTTTTAGCGCCTGTCACTTTAAGACCCCCCCTCCTGAAAAAGCCCAGTCTGCTCTGATTGGCTAGCGAGAAAAATATGGTGCACCTTTACAAAGGTAGTTCTCAAGTTGTGGGGGGATATATTCTAATGATCCTGCATGTGACATAAGAAGGGGAGCCAAATCTGAATGGCTTGTTGAATCACACGTTTTTCATGATATGTTCCCTTTAAGATAGAGCAACTCCATCTTATTTCATTCCTTTCAAAGTTGTGTGTGATCTGTGCAGTGAGTTATGTTATGCCTCTACATACCAACACCTCCGGCAACACAACAGAGGAGCTCTTCTTTTAAATTCAACTGCACATGTCATTGCAGGCAGAGTGTCTCTTAAAGAGGCTGCAGTATCAGTAACAAAGGATTAAGTATTTAGGAGGCTGGACTTGAAGACAACCAACACAAAAGACTCTGCCTTTAATATGTATTTATATGTGTGTTTTTTTAAACCTCTCTCTTCATCTTCTCCACCATGTTCCTTTATCTCCCTCCTTTCTCTTCATATCCCACGTTCCATCTTTCTCCTCCTCCTCCTCCTCAGTTCTATCTTTGTCCTTCCCCCATAAGTTCCACCATCTCTTTTTCCTCTTGTCGTCCTCTGTCTTGTACTTGAGTCTCCTCACGGGGTCAGTGGCACTTCGCATGTTCAGGTTGTCGAACTCCTCGTTGAGCATGAAGCTCCTCTCGACGAGCTCTGCTGATTCCTGCCAGTCTCGGAAACAGTCGCAACCGAGGTGACAGATGTCCATCACAGCGTTCGGAGAGAGGACGGAGCCGTCAGGACGAAGGACCACAACCGTTGGTACGTCCTTCACCTTAAACATGGCCTGCAGTTCTCTGACAGACAGAAAAATACACACACACTGGTACAGCAATGCACACTATTCAAATCAGTTGTAATGAAATGTCATAGTTTGACTTAAGAAACCGGTTAAACATACAACAATATTTACAAAAACATATATTTTCTCTCTCCACCCACTTCCTGTAAGGATCCTCAAAGGCCAAAAACAGGACCTTTTTGTGCAGCTCTTTGAGGACTCTCTCCTGCTGCGCTTCCGATTTGTCCAAGCTGGAGAGAGGAGATGGAAATGGAAATGTTATGAATGATAAATAAGAGTGTGAATGTGAGTTCATGCAATCACACGTGTGCATCAAAGAGATAAAGAGAAGGGAAGATAGAGACCTGACGTAGACGAGTGTGAGCAGTTTGGGGTATTCGATGTACGCTGGATCTTTGAGTCTCTTGAAGAAGTCATTGAGAACAGGCAGGAAGTCCTGGCACTTGTCACACTCCGCAGATGCAAAGAACAACATCAGGATGCGGTTTTCGAGGATCCCGGCGATCTCTCGCTCAGTGTTGAGCTCGTCCTGGTCCCAGTTGTTCTCCACCAGAACTCGGTTTAGGAACAGGTCCACCATGATGAAAGGAAGGGTAGAGGCCCTCTGTGGAGAAGGGATGGTGAAATACAGAGTTGTATGTTTGTGCTACAATATACATGTGTGATCTTTATCATGCTTAGTGCAGTTCATTGCCTGCTACTTTACACTGCTGGATATCCTTAAGAGATCAGGCCTTAGGAGTTTAACTTTACAGAAACTAGTGATTTCCCAGAATGACTTTCAACATCCCACAGAGAAGGAGTGTGAAGTCGTTGCATACAGCTGTGATCTACATATGTCTGGGAAGAGAAGTAGCAACAGTACTGTAGCAGAAAGAGAATGGATGGCGCTGCCGCCGGCACAGAGGCATTACGTTTTCAGGTTGTCCGTCCGTCCGTATGTACGTACGTAGCCTACGTCCGTCAAATCCATTCTCGTGAACGCAATATCTCTTGTCCACTTGGACTCAAGGATGAACTGATTAGATCTTGGTGGTCAAAGGTCACTGTGACCTCACAAAACATGTTTTTGTCCTCAAGAATTCATATGCTGATTATGACAATTTCACACAAATGTCTAATAGGATCAAATGAGGAAGTGATGACATTTTGGAAAGACATGGATGTAAACTGCATCTTGACTGGTTGGTGGAGACATAGAACCACGAGGCGGTAATTCTATTTTTTTCCAAATTGTGAAAACACTAGCGCTGTTAAAGTTAATGCGATTACGTGTTAACGCAAATTAGTTTTAACGCATTAACAATTAATAGAGTGAAGAAACTGGCATCATGTGAAACTAGAACATCTAAGGATTCCATTGGTATCAGCCATGTTATACTAGCTTGTCGAGAAGGAGGCTAAATAACGCACCAAACTTACACTGAATTTTGGAAAAACAGTCATGGCCATGTTCAAAGGGGTCCCTTGACCTCTGACCTCAAGATATGTGAATGAAAATGGGTTCTCTGGGTACCCACGAGTCTCCCCTTTACAGACATGCCCACTTTATGATAATCACATGCAGTTTGGGGCAAGTCAGCACACTGACACACTGACAGCTGTTGTTGCCTGTTGGGCTGCAGTTTGACATGTTATGATTTGAGCATATTTTTATGCTAAATGCAGTACCTGTGAGGGTTTCTGGACAATATGTGTCATTGTTTTGTGTTGTTAATTGATTTCAAATAATAAATATATACATACATTTGCATAAAGAAAGCATATTTGCCCACTCCCATGTTGATAAGAGTATTAAATACTCTCCTTAAGATACATTTTGAACAGAAATAATGTGTGATTCATTTGCGATTAATCGCGATTAAATATTTGAATCGATTGACAGTCCTAGAAAACACACGTTGTGGCTGCATTGCATTATGGTTTATTAGCCCCTGAAAACTTGGCTTCAAAACTTGGATATTAAATATTTATGACTAAATAAGACAAGAATCAAAGTTTGAAAAAAAAACAACAGCTGTTACTTATTAAGAGTTTTATTATACAACAGCTCTGCTTCATCAGGACTGTGTGGGTGTTTGGACGCAAGTAAAGACAACTCAACAACTATATATATATATATATATATATATATATACATATACAACGGTATATACTGTATAGCTTATATTTCTCCTATGTTTATCCTACGCAAAAAAAACCTATCGTTTACATCATTATCGGTGCAGCACAGGAAGCTCTTCATGGGTACTCAGAACAAAAGTAGCTTTCATAATCATCGCAATTAGCAACTATGATTTATATTACATGACCATGAAAATACATGAAAGTGTTCCACCTCTATCTGTGATTACCACACATCAGTGCAGTGTAAAGAGTCCAATTAATGAGTGACTAATACCACAATCTGTTGTTGATCCTTTTCTTTTAATGGAGGGAAAACATCTATTCAATTCATGTTATCTTAAATGGTCTGGATGTAGCCAGTTGTTATGGTGACAATATTTACATAAAGGGACAAAGTAGTCAACAGGTTTGCAGATAGAAACTGAAATCTGGATGCTAGTAAACTTGATCAACAGACTCTTATTACATTTTAAAGTGTTTTAATTGTCTTATTGTTTGTTTTATGTACCCAGGATTCCCGTAATCAGTACTAATACTGAGTAGATTAACCTGGTGAAATAAAGTTAATTGTTTGATTGGTTGAGTTTTCTGTAGCACTAGGAAAAACACTGAACCTAGTGAAAAAAGGCCCAGAAATGTAACCACCTCTATATTTTAAAAAAAGGTAACATTTTGGGTGAATGTTCCCTTTTAAAGTGGCAATAGTCAGAATATTTTTGGCATCATTGGGCACAATTCCCTAATAAGCTTTCAACATATTGTAATTCAAGTGTTCTGAGTGAAAACTAGACTTCTGCATCACCTCATGACTCTGTTTTCAGGCTTTAAAATATCTAGCCCGTGACGGGAGACTTTGGCCAATCACAGGTCATTTCAGAGAGGGAGCGTTCCTATTGGCTGTTCATTCAACGGAGGCAGCGGTCAATCAGTCGTGAACTCCAACAAGATGTTTCTGAAAACATTTGAGGCATAGAAAAATAGGCATTACCGTAACAGAATATTGATTCATATTTGATCAGCGCTGCCTAGTTTGACCGTTTGATCAGAGTTTGCAAGTGATTGACAGCTGCTCAGAGACGGCAAGGCTCCAGCTCGGCTCTGATTGGTTGTTTTCCTCTGGTCTGTGAAATCTTGCAGATGCCGTTAGGAGCACCGGAGGACACAGAGGCACATGATTTTTCTTTTTCAGATTATCTGTCTCATGCACTACCAGTTATTATGGTGACAAGATTTGTGCAAAGGGACAAAGTAGTCAATAGGTTTTCAGATACAAACTGAAATGTGGTACCCAGGACTCCCATACTAAATACTAATACTGAGTGGATTAAATTGACCTGTTGAAATAAAGTTAATTGTTTGATTGGTTGAGTTATCTGTAGCAATAGGAAAAACGTAAAAAAGTAACATTTTGGGTGGATGTTCCCTTTAACTGATGCTGCTCATTGACCAACTGATGTTCATGTTTGTGTTGCGACCTACTGAAGGAAATCCAGTCTGTAAGCTACAATAGTTTTTGTAGACAAAAGTAATCTAAATACAACACAACAGCCCAGCCAGGATGAATCAGCCGTTTATGGGATGGTGTTTTCCAAAAGAAGACTTATGGCTCAGAACAAAAAAAAAAACACAGAAGAAATAAATCTCATATATAGAAATAAAGTTCAGGCCTAACATCTCAGAAATGTGCTTTATCTGTCCCGGCCAGCCTGTATTTCACTGTCGCTGCAGTCGCTGCCGGCTGTGAATTGACAGCGATAACCTCACAAATTAGATTTGGCTCTCTGGCTCTGAGCTGTGCCAGATCTATTTGAGACTACAACTCTGGACGAAAACTTCCAAGGCTGATGTGGGAGAAATATGTTTGAAATTGAGCAGCATTGCACCTTACCTGCGAGAAAAAGGAGGATTTACTGGAAGACTTTGAAAGGTCAGACCTTAAATCCTGCATTTGGAAAAGTTATTTCACAATAATCCGGTTCCCTTTTTGAAGCTGATCGATCACACCTGATATATACTAGTGACACTGCCTTGTTTTGTTAGTTACGAATCCAATAGCCCATCAATCTTTGTATGTGCTGCTGTGTCAGCTGCATACAAGTAATTTACCTCACCTTGAAACTCCTCGACTCCTACGAGGAAAGAAATATATCCGGTTCCTCCTCTCTTTCAAGCCATCGCATTCTTTCTTTCTTTGATTTGTTTTCTTTCTTCCTTTAAATCCTGTGAAGTTTGCTACGTTGGTGACACCTTTCACTGCCTCTCCACCCCTCTCGCTCTCTGTGTGGTTTCCTTACCCTGCACTCAGTGGTCGACTGAGGGAGATTACAGGTAGCTGGAGGTGTGGCAGTGCTGTAATTCTGGGGCAAAGGTTGCTCCTGTGTGTTTGTGTGTGTGTGTGTGTGTGTGTGTGTGTGTGTGCCCTAAAACTCCAGCTCAACAGTAGCAATCTTATTACTTAAAGAGAAGAAGGGAGGGTGGAAAGGAAGGATGAAGAAACAGACAAATTGGATTGATTGACTTGCAGGTTAAATGGTGGAAAGAAAGACAGACAGGAGACAAAGAACACAGACGTGTTTTATTTTAGCATCCTCCTAACCTGCTCCAGCCAAACGGTGCTAGTCGTAGTCTCACTAATTACTGATGTCACTCATTTAGCCCCTCGGAGCATTATAATGATTCTTTTGCATCCTGTTATCAAGGTGATGTGACAGCCAGGACGCCGAGCTTCAGGGGAATGAACTGAGAAAGTCGATAGCTTGAAGTCGAGCCTGGTTCGAGTAAACCCCAGCAGGTCCTACTGTAGAAAAGTGGCTATCGATCTGCAGACGCACTGGCAGAAAATACCTGAGTTAATCTCAGGGAGGGGTGAGGTAAATATAGAGGTGGGGGGAGAGAGCGATCTAATAGGATTAGTCTGAGTCACACAGACGTGTGCCACTGCACCTGGGTGCACACACACAATAAACCTGAACATACTGTGGACATGTATGCAACCAGACACAACACATACTAAAGCTGTTTAGCCATGACATTAGGTGACATGGCTTTAATGTATGCCGGTCCACCACTTCTAGCAAGACTGAAATATCTTGATTGGATGGACAGTAGACCTTCATATTCTCCTCAGGATGAAGCGTAATGAACTCTGGTGATCTTTTCATGTTGTGCTATCATCAGGTCGACATTTCAATGTGTCCAATACTTTCATTTTGTGGTCTAATACCTGCAAATATAACGACACTCCCATCAGCCTCAGCTGTACTTTGTGTTTAGTGCTAATTAACAAAACTAGGATGGTGAACCTGGTTTTGTGAGCATGTTAGCATGCTGAGTTAGCATTTAGCATGAAGCTAAGATGTGACTAAGTAGCCTACTGCTTCCACAGAGTGTGACTCTGTTAGTGATGAGAGACATGCAATAAAGTGGTTATACACACTTTCATGGTCATTTTCAAAAGGGGTCCCTTGACCTCTGACCTCAAGATATGTGAATGAAAATGGGTTCTATGGGTACCCACGAGTCTCCCCTTTACAGACATGACCACTTTATGATAATCACATGCAGTTTGGGGCAAGTCATAGTCAAGTCAGCACACTGACACACTGACAGCTGTTGGGCTCGAGTTTGCCATGTTATGATTTGAGCATATTTTTAATGCTAAATGCAGTACCTGTGAGGGTTTCTGGACAATATTTGTCATTGTTTTGTGTTGTTAATTGATTTCTAATAATAAATATATACATACATTTGCATAAAGCAGCATATTTGTCCACTACCATGTTGATAAGAGTATTAAATACCTGACAAATCTCCCTTTAAGGTACATTTTGAACAGATAAAAAATGTAATTGCATGATTATCCATAGTTCATCACAGTTAATCGCAAATTAATCGCGATAAACTATGTGAATCATGCGATTAACATCAATTAAATATTTTAATCGACTGACAGCCCTAAATAATCCAGCACTTTGAGTGTAATTAATTTGCCAAAAAAACCCAGACAAAACAGAAACTGAGTTAAAGATGAATTTGACTGATATCATGATAATATCATTATCATGAAATCTTTTGGCCAAGATAATCATGTTATATATATACAAAATTATTATACACAGTCCACTCTGTATAGAGAATAAATGTACACACCAGACATGTTTTTAATAAAGTCATTTTAAGGGCAATTTCTCTTACTAGTGCAATATTTTTTCTAATTCAATGACACAATCTTTGTGTTGGATGTAAATAACATGACATTGTATAAGTCAGTAGAGCAGGGTCACGCTTCACAGTTTACCAGTAAATTAGGGGTCATTTGTGTAAACACAGTGAGGGAGGAGGAGTAATGGCGGCCTGCTGCAGCCCAAACTGACCATTATGTACTGGCAGGGCAGGTTAAGACCAGCAGGCACTAATTAAAAGGAACCTCTTAACTGAGCTGTGGGGCGTTCATGTAAAGCTGCTGTGTGCCAAGAAAAAAAAAAGGCAGAGCAGTGTATTTTGATGTTTTAGCCACTGGCTAGAAATTAACCCACTATTTGTGCAATGTCAGCACTACTGTATAGTTTAAACTGAGCTTTGAGGGACTGATGCTCGAGCTAAATTCAGTAGAGAACAACACAACCAATCATTATAAAAGGTTTTATTCATTCTTTGGTTAGAAAAAAAAAAAAAAAAGACACACTTTGTAACCACAGAGGAGAGAACGAAACATGAAAAGTTATTTGTTTTTCTGATCTTAAACAAACAAAATGCAACAAAGTTTGGGTTAAAACTGTAATATGAAGTGAGGGGGAAAACACTGAAGCACTAAACAGATACACAGCTGTTGTCAACGTGTAAAAAACATCAAATAAAAGAAAACGCTGAGACATTCATGAGTGGAAAATATGTAAGGTTAAGTAACAACCTTAAAAAACTTAACACACTGGCTAAACTAAACAGCAAGGCGTTAAGAGTCACAAGAAGAGAAGAAGAAGAAGAAGAAGAAAACAGAGCAGTGGTTCCTGACTCTTTGGCAGAACTCACCACAGCCAGTAGACATAATACAGCTGGTGGATTAGGGGCTGCAAGTAGACATTGCTTCCTTTTAAGGGGTTAAACAGGTGGCGAACCACTGAGAGTATAACACTGTAGAGAAAAGGTTTAAGGGATTCTCTTTTCTGAGCAGTAATATAATCGTTTTATATTTTAGAGGCTCCTATTTCAAACTCAATGCATACTGCAGCTTTCACATGTAATTAGGTGATGTGAAGTTGTTAAAATATGACTAGAAGTCATTTAGAGACGTGTTAGAGTTAAGCTAAATACTGCATTTAAAACGGAACTATTTTTGGACCAGGCTGTGGTCAAGAAGTGTGAGTTGGATGCAATAAATAAAACAAAAGCTGCTCGCTGACTCTTCAAGAGTTAACTCTACATCTAACCTCATCTCTTAAGAGAAAGATCAAAGAGTGGAGAGAAGGGAAAGCCGTTGTCCCTCACCAACCTTGTGTTCATCTACTCTGCCTTTCCTCCTTCTTCTCCTGCGTTCTATTATATTCTCTCCATCTTTTCCATCCCTCGCCACCGTCACGGCTTAACTCTATCTCCCTCATCCTAGTCTCCGTTTGCCGGAGTTCTCCGTGTCTCTCCTCCTCGCGTCCTCTCTTCTTCATCACAGCTCGTCGCGTTTGCTCCAGTTCTCCAGTTCAGACTGCAGCACATCAGAGTTCTGGGCCTTGAAGCTCAGCTCTCCCTGCTCCTGGGTTTTCCTTGACCTGGCCCGGTCCCAGTCGGTTTTGACGGTGTCGTTGTCCCAGACCACCGATGTCTCCGTGTCGCTGATGTAGCCCTGGTCTCCCGTGTAATGGGTCGGATACACCAGGAGCGGCTCGGCAGAAAATGCACGCAGGTCCCGACTCTCAAAGTGGTCCATGTACTCTGAACTGATGAGCGAGAGACGAGCGGGGACATGATTAGATTAACAAGCGCGCTTCAGGACAGGATCAAAAAGAGGAGACAGATAAGAGGAGACAGAGGGAAGATGAAGGGACGGATGGGTTGTACTCACACTGGATGTTTGTCGTACATGACAGGGAGGAACTCATCGACGGGAAGCAGCTTAGTCAGAGGTTCGGCCCTGAGGAGCTTCTGGGCTCCTTGTAATGACAACAGGTAGCCGAGTGTCCAGTAGGAGTAGTCCGCCACCACCAGGTTGTGGATGTTTGGTACAGACTTCTCTTGGTGGTCCACCTGCATCCGCTTCCGCCCAATGTAACTGTATTTAGTATTTAAGACAAGGGGGACAATAAATATCACAAGCACTTATAACAGACTGAAATCAATTAATTTAAACAGAATCAATGCAGTCAGTGGGTGAGCAAAGCACGGCGCCATAGTTGTTGAATTTATCCAAAATTTACACAATATCCCAAACTGATTAAACTGCTGAATGTATTATAACATATATAATATAATATTTAGCTATAGCTTGCCAATAGTGGATGGGTGTTTCTTATTGAAATGCTCCTTGAGTCGTAGTTTTCTCCTCACGTTTTTATACACCTTAGACTTTTTATGAAAAAAAAAACAGATATTTTCTACAGAAGTTGCACATTTTTGTACAAATGATTCAACTGGGAGGCTTTCGTGCCCATACACCAGGGGTCTCCAACAAGTAGCTCGCTCGCTACCAGTAGCTCTCTACCCGTTTCTGGTAACATAAACATGTGAATATTTATCTATGGCAGTGATCTGTGTCTGTGAATGTTTAGAAGCTGGAGCAGCTCAGCACTGTGATGCTAAGATAAATAGTTAAGTGTTTTCAGCGTGTGATCAGTGGTGCCTGAGATATCATGTGTGACAGATGGACGGATTTCGCCGCAGGGGGACGATAATCCTCACTGTTTACTACACCCTGTTCTGCATCACTCACATGAGATCCCAGTCCAGCTTGTGCGTCGTCACCTCCTCCAGCAGCGTCTGGAGACGACGCATGAAGAACACCTCGAAGCGGAGGTCGTCCTCGATGACCAGGGAGGTCTGCAGGCCGCGATCTGCAATCTACACATAATGCACACACGCACACAGAAACACATACAGTACATGTGGATTTTAGTGCATTACAGGTGAGCTGGCATATACATTAGCGTGATGGAAAAGGATCCTGGAGTCCTTTGTTCAAAATTATAACACAATCATTAAGTATATGTATTCTTTGTGAAAAGTTGCTTTCCGAAGTACCTACAGTTATGGTACGTGTCCACAGCCTCCGTCCTTTCCACGCTTCCCATTCATTGCCGTGCAATGCATTCTGGTAGAGTGACGGCGCAATTCGAGAGACGGAGCGTCATGTTGGCCACTACTCATTTGCATAAAGTTGAGGTCTAGGCTACTTTATGCAAATCAGGGGCGTCCGACGCGACTCGCCGCCTCTGGAAACTCCTGAGAAACTTTTAAACTAAGCGTTGTCGATCCAAAATAAAGACAGATTCAGCAACGGCGTGGCCTATTTCTCTTTTCAGAAACACATTTTGGCGAACTATTTTCATGATATAAGACAAGAAGGTTTCCAAATTAGCCGCCATGTTGGTTCCGGTTTGAAAGTTGGGAGCAGCAGCCCACGAGAGAAAGCGTTCGTCCGTGTCTCGTGGCAGCCCATCAAGCGTCCAATGCTGGGAAGCGAGGCGATCCCTCGCAATAAAAAAACGCCCCTGTGGACATGTACCATGAGAACATTTTTCTTTTCTGATATGATGTTGAATTAAACTGAGGACATGAAGACATATAACCAACGACAGCTTTCTCTTGGCAAAACAGGAAGTTGCCGAAAAACCTTGTTTCCACAAAAGGCAGTACATTTATTGAAACATAAATAAAACAATCTCATTACTCTCACCACCGTCTCCTCACACAAACTGAATTACTGTGTTATTCAGTAGTAAACGTTATCTGCCGTGCACAGGTAGACCCAGAGGCCTGCCGGAGCGTCTCACCTCCTTCCAGATGTTGTAATGAGAAAGGAAACAACCGAGTTCACCCTTGGTGAGAGGCCGACCGTGATAAGGGTCTTTGTAACCCGGCAGCATCTTAATCCTCATAGACTCTATATCAGTCTTGTTCAGAGCTCTGAGGCAAAGAGAGAAGGGATAAACAAAGAGATTAGAGATAGACACAATAAATCATATGGACGTGATACCTTCTGACTGGATAGCCTAGAGATTAGACATTCTACTCACAGATGAGCTAAAGCTACGTGGTTCAGAGAATATTTAATTGTCAGCATGCACCCGCTACTTTTCACCTGGTTGTTTGTCTCAGCTCAGCCTCCCTACATCAATCTACATGTAGCAGAGGCACAAATCAGGAAGACACATGGAGTGGGGGGGGAGAAGAAGAAGAAGAAGATGAGAAACGTACTTGCCATCCACAGCAGCAACAACCTTACAGCTGAGCTCCTGCTCAAACAGAGATCTTAGCATTCGCTCGCGACGGTCAGACCTCCGCACCAGGTTTATCATAAACACCTGGGTGCACACAAACGCAAAACCTCACACGCATGCTTAGGTTGTTGTGTGTGTTTCCAATGTGTGAGTATGAGAGTGTGTGTGTGTGTGTACCTCATCAAAGCCCATCTTGTTAGGCTGCTTGGGAGGAAGAGACAGGAAGCTGGAGGGCTCCAATGGAGGATTTTTCACTTTCAAAGTAAAAAAAAGAAAAGAAAGGGGGTTGGGTGGTTACAAAGGGAATGTGTAATGTGGTGGAACAGGGGCTCCTAAAATGTGGCTCAGGGATCCTCAGGAGATTTCCAAAATTAACCATTGATTTTACACACTAGAATTCAACAAGATGGGTATATGTATAAAGAGGACTATTTTTTATCATTATTGGTATTCATTATGTAGGTCTCACAGCTCATCCTATTGGTGTTTCCTCACCTACAATGCATAACGTAATGCTGCACAAACACTCTAATATAATGTAACAAAGAGATACTTAACAAAAGGCAGTTTTAGTAGGATCTAGGGATGCACCGGTACTGGATCGGATAACGAACCGATACTGACTCAAATAGCTGGATTGGGTATCGGTGACAATGGGGCTGATCTATTAAATTCAATTCTATGTTTATATACCATATTTTATTTATTTCTTTGTATATTGTATACTGGGATTTGAATTCCTGTTTAAGTTTTCAGTCGGATCAGTGCTCCGTATCGGCTGATACCCAAAGCCCAGGTATCGCTATCGGGACTGAAAAAGTTGGATCGGTGCATCCCTAGTAGGATCCTCCCTTCACTCTGATAATATATTATTGGAGTCCTTTGTATGAAAATGTTGGGAGTCCCTGAATTATGTGGCTACATAATCTATCGCTGTATTTTTCAATGGCACCTTTTATTGTTCTGTCTCCTCTCCTGTTGTACTGCATGTCTCATCTAAACAGCTTTCAACTGCCAACTGCCAACATCTTAAACAGAAAAAAACTGACTGCAGAAACATTTTTGCAACAGTAATTTTGTCACGTAGCAAAAGTTAACATTGTCTAATTAAGTGTGTAGTTTTTAGGCAGAAGCGTACAGTATATTGCGTTGCTATGGTAGAAGCTAATAACTCTATAACTCAATATGACTTTAGGCTACTTCTGGAAAACCTCTCTTGCTTTTTCATAATGGATACAGCAAAAAAACATTTGGTTCAACTAAACACAAGTTGGGAAAATCAAATAAATGCAAAACCGGCAGACCAGCTCAACATGACGTAACGACAGATCAGTTCATTTGAAACCAACAAACTTCCATTGTACAAAGATATAATCAGATGTAATGACAGCTTGGTGTCTGCGTAAGGGCTTCATCACAAGCAAACTCACACCTTTATGCTGAAACTGTAGAACACAAAGAAATCATTCTGGTCTTCGTGAGCGCTCTTTGACCTCTTGACTCACCCATGACCTCAAGATGTGTATGCACGAAGCTCGCCGCCTCATCCTGCAGGGTACCGTGGGAACGCATTGGAACTGGGAAGTACCCATAAGTCTCTTTGTTGCACACGTACATCTGCACATCTGAGAAAATAAAAACATGATTACAAACCCGTACAAAACATGCCTAGAAAGACCTCCAGATGACACGTCTACCTCTGTTGCAATCGTCTCACCTGCCATGCGAGCTGAGTAGGCAAAGACGATGACATCATCCAGGGCCCAGCTGTACTCCGGGTGTGGTGGATGAAAAGCCAGCTGTCGGGAGGCCTCTTTCTGTAGGTCCACCAGGTAGGTGGAGTGGACCATCGGTACGGCGAAGCAGCCACGACGCTCCTGCCTACGGATAGGCATGTAGGCTGGTGTACGCTTGTAGTAACCCTGTAGTGAGTGAGTTAACACAAACACTGTACGGTTACACACAATGTGTCCAACTTGTTTCCTAATGAAATAAAGAGCTGGGGAAAAAACAAGTATATGTCTATGTGTCAGTTACAGGAAGAAGACATCTCTCCATACTTTACTTATAGGGCTGTCAATCGATTAAAATAGTTAATCGCAAATAATTTTAAATTAATTATCTGTTCAAAATGTACCTTAAAGGGAGATTTGTCAAGTATTTAATACTCTTATCAACATGGGGGTGGGCAAATAGGCTGCTTTATGCAAATGTATGTATATATTTAGTATTGGAAATCAATTAACAACACAAAAACGATAACAAATATTGTCCAGAAACCCTCACAGGTACTGAATTAGCATAAAAAAATATGCTCAAATCATAACATGGCAAACTGCAGCCCAACAGGCAACAACAGCTGTCAGTGTGTCAGTGTGCTAACTTGACTATGACTTGCCCCAAACTGCATCTTATTATCATAAAGTGGGCATGTCTGTAAAGGGGAGACTCGTGGGTACCCATAGAACCCATTTTCATTCACATATCTTGAGGTCAGAGGTCAAGGGACCCCTTTGAAAATGGCCTTGAAAGTTTGTCCTCAAACTGAGCCCGCTACAACCTAAAAATCGCAAGTTGCGTTAATGTGTAAAAGAAATTAGTGGCGTTAAAACAAATTTGTGTTAATGTGTTATTATTGCGTTAACTTTGACAGCCCTGTTTACTAAATTATTTAAAAAAAAAATATTGTAATGTGAAAAATAAAAATAAGTGGCTGAGACTGAGTAATACTGACTTATAGGATGAGACAGATTGACAGACATTGCTTATTGCCTTTTGGCTACAGGCCCATTAACTGTCAATGAAGAAAATGTTCTCAGGAATCAGAGAGGCAGACTCAGACAGACAGGATAGGCAACGTCCATACGTCTACTCTCATTTGAAAAGAAGCAAAGATGAGTACTTAAAGGCATCCTGTTTCAACGGATCACAGACAGACCTGTATCCAAGACATGTGCATACAGTAAGTAATGCCTGATGCACCAGATGTGCAAGTTTGATTAGTCAAAATCCTGCTGGCATGGAGAGTCTGCATATAAAAAAATTACACTGTTGAATAATTTTTGTTTAAATAACTTTTGATATGAGGCATACATCAATTGAAAGGGAGTGTGGCCTGTAGTTTTGAGTAAGTCTTCAGCTGCAGTAATATCTGTTGAAGCCCAAAGTAACCGACTGTGGAGGTGGAGCAAATTAAACCTAACGAGCAGCGTGGGCTGTCTGTGTCATATAATCTACTGATACCACAAACATTTATCACAGCTAGAAATGATGTTATATCAGAGCAGTAAAGATTCAGTTCACCTCGGAGACAAATCATTTACTTTAATTTACAAATTATATTCACCAGAGCATTCAGCTCCTACCCAGAAACACTTTGAATACAATACGAGTAAGAAAACTTCTCTATTAGACCTTCAGATTGACTCATGTACAGCGTTTCTAAAGTGACTTATTTGCACAAATTTGATTTCCTCATGCATAAGAAAAAATAATCAGGTGTAAAATTACCTCTAAATCATATTTATGTGTTATGAAGGTGGCAGGAAATGCAATCTATTATTCATCAGGACTGCATGAAAAGTGACATTTTATGCACTATCAGTAACCCATAGAGGTAATAGCACACTTTGTCTAGACTGAATTATTCGTCCAAGATGTAAAAAAAGAGGTTTTTATAGAGACGTTATGAAGAGGCTACACTTGATGAATAATCTTTCAGTTTGTGCGTTAGAGTAAAAGAGGATGCTGGTGGAAACGTTGTCATGTGTTGTAATGTAACAATGAAAAGAAAAAAGCTGTACTTCACTAACATGCAGCTCATAATTTCAAACCCATGCACAACCCATGTATAATATTATGATATAATAATTAGAAAATATCTGGTTGTGTGTTGTAACTTTAAAGTGTGACCTTAATCTGATTCCTAACGTCACCGTAATATTTCAAAATATTCTTATGATAACAGAATATTTATACCACATCCATATCAGATATATAAAGGATGTAGAGCTGCAACGATTAATTGATTAGTTGTCAACTATCAGCTTTTTTGATAATTGATTAATCGGTTTGAATAATTTTTTAAGAAAAACAAATTAAAATTCTCTGATTGCAGCTTCTTAAATGTGAATATTTTCTGGTTTCTTTACTCCTCTATGACAGTAAACTGAATATCTTTGAGTTGTGGACAAAACAAGACATTTGAGGACGTCATCTTCGGCATTGGGAGACACTGATCAACATTTCTCCCGATTTTCTTCTGATTTCATAGACCAAACAACAAATTGTTTAATCAAGAAAATAATCAGCAGATTAATCAATCATGAAAATAATCGTTAGTTGCAGCGCTAAAAGGATGCGAGGGGAGTGTGAGGTGCAAGTAAAGCTGTTATACAGGTGTTACAAACATCTGCAGTACCTGTGAAGTCATGCCGCACCAGAAGTTGGAGTACGCAGCTCTGGACTCCAGCATTGGCGCCACAATAGTCTTGTTCTCACTCATCAGCTTCCACAACATATCCGGATTGGTGAGCAGGTTATCACAGTCGGCCACCTGCAGATGGAAGAGAAGGGGCACAATATTGACAAGAATCACACATGCACATGTAAGCACAGACAAAATGTCAGCCGCTGTCACTAAATGATTGATTGAGCCACGGGAACATGGTTCGATTCACAGAGGACTGTGAGGAGCTCCTTCCTGACCCATTTTAACTCACAGCGACAGAATTGTAAACAAGCCGACTGCACGTGTATTCACAGTTGGATGTTCTGCACTTTGATATAACTGCTGCCCAATGTCCAGAGAAGAACGCTTTTTCAATGCCAAAACCCAACATTCAAAACTCAACCCTTGTGTACGTTCACCTCGATGTGTCTCACCAAGAGCAGCTCCAGTAAATGAAGACTGATCCCAGTCAACCTGCATTTTCTTCACCCATAATATGTGACCACATACTGCCAATTCAATGCTGAGGTCATTCTTAAACTGACAGCTGACAGTGTACTTGAGTCTTTTAGCTTGACCGTTGGCTGATATATCAGCTGATATTAGTCTATCCCAGATACATCCGTACTGGCCTACATCTCTGCCCAAGAAAATTACCAAAAATATGTCTGAAGGTAGTTTAGACACGGTGTAACCATTGCATACTTGTTCACCTGACAAATGTGTTTTTCAACTGTAAAATGTCCTGCTCAGTACACATCTTGGTCATCATTTTTAATAACGAAATTTGAGAAATCCTTACAAAAGGTTGTAAAAAAGAAGAATAAATGATCTGATTTTTTTTAAACTCTCAAATATCAATATCGGCATCAGCCACAAATATCCTGTTTAACTCAAACTATATCTTATACACACTTTTTTTTTTTACATTTGACATCATGGCTATGGAAAAGCTCATTGCTGACTGGCTGACAGGTGTTACAATCATATCAAGACACCTCAACACTGTTAAAAATAAACATTTTATATACGCATCAGCTTCATCGATGCATGACCTTGGAAAAGGTAATATAACAAAATAGAAAATATTCTTACTAGTTTTTGAGGAAACATTTTTGCAATCTCTAAATCAGTGCACATGTAACCATAGCAACAATACTTAGGCTTCATTCTACATACCTCTTACTGGTAAAAAAAAAAAATCTAATAATGGGTTAAACTGACTACAAACAAATATCTGAACTCCACCCCTCTCCTTCACATTGTGGCATCCATCTCCTCCATTACTGTATTACATCAGCACAGCTTATTATGCAGTATGTTATATTAAAAATGTATAACACAAAGAAACACTTGCATGTCACAGAGATAATCTCTGGGAGATTAGATTTTAAGACTAAATAGAAGTTTAAACATTTAACAAATCTGCATTAGTGAGTAGTCATTGAAAGTGTCTATTAGTTTAAAACATGGTTTTATTCATTGGTCGTAGATTCGGTCTCTTTAATGCAGTTCCTTTTCTTTTCTATGTTAAAGATTGAGCTTTGTTTTCTCATCCACATTTTTCATTTTCACCCCCTTTACCCTGAACAGGTATAATCAGGTGTAGACAATGGATGTCTCCGCACACATCTGACCCAGGGTCACAGACATCACTGAGAGTACATACTGTAATAAGAGGAGGCTTGTGAGGCCATCGAGTGGATGATAACGTACCAGCAGGTAGTCAGCCCAGATCTCGCGGGCGGTCTCCAGCGCTGCCTGACGGAGCTTCATTACGTGTTCATAACGGAGATTATTCCAGTGCTTAGGCCCCACCTCGTCTTCAAAGGCACTGAGACATGCATAGACAGACCCCTTAAGTAATGTACGTACATCTCACACACACACATACTCACTCACACTCACACATACACAGTACCTGGATTCATCTTCAGGTCTCCACTCCACATAGTGATAGTCATTCTGCACCTTGACAAGCCAGTCTCTGAGGATGGCTGTGGTGTTGTCTGTGTTGTGATCTGTCGCCACCCTGTGGGAGAGAGAGAGGGAGAGACAGAGACATCGTGAGTTATTAAATCTTATTTATATAGCCCAATAACACAAATCACAAATCTGCCTCGAGGGTCTGTTTAGGGATGCATGCACTGATCTGATACGCTGGAGCGGTATTGGTCCCGATACCGACCTTATTAAGCCGTGCCTTCTCCTCATAAAAACAGTTTCTTGGCCCACTGTCGTTAATATTCAGTGATTCCACCTTCATCCATTCGCGTCGGGCCACTGGCTGACGTTTGAGCACCGCAGCAATCTCTGTGCACGATAATGCCTTATTCATAAATACTTGCCAGCAGTTATTATTCTGTCACTCAAACGGCACTCTCACAACAGGAGCTCCATTGTTTTCTCGTTGACTCCTTTCGTTTATCGCAGCGAGCTAATGCTTCCACATAAATAATGACTACACTTATAGTGAGAGGTGATGTGTAGTTACATGCTCATGTTACCTCACACATAGAAGAAAGATCCCAATCAGCTGCATGCATTGAGATATGCAGATTTTAAATTAGGGGGGAAAACACTGGTATCAGATTGGTAATCAGTACAGTTGGTATTGGAATCTGTGTTTCTATTGGTACTCCGATCAGTACCTCGGAGTAGGTCTGATCCAATGATATGTATCCTGGTAAAGTACATTTTCTGGAAATTCAATTGACAAATGGTTTATACAATAAATAACATTGAATAATAACTTGTTAGCAGTGGGCAATATTGACGAACTCAAATATTGTGATATTTCAAAATAAGGCTGAAACGATTAGCAATTTAATTCATTAGTACATTGACCTCATTATTATAATAAAGGGACAACAGTTTCAATATGAAATTGATAGTTAAGTAATTTAACAAGCAAATGTGCAAAATGTTTGAATTGTAAATTCAGTAGTTTTATGTTTTGGACCATTGGTCAGACATGACAAGCAATATAGATGTTGCCTTGGGCTCTGGAAAATTGAAATGGGCACGTTTCACTTCCCTCTGATGTTTTGCAGAATTAATTAATTAATTAATTAATTGCTTGATCAAAAACATAATCAAGAGCTTAATCAATAATTCAACTATTTGTTCATTGCAGCCCTATTTCACAACAATTACTTGATGTCAACACTTGAAGATATAACAGGACTATCACTATTAGTGTCTTATTACAGTATATGGCTTTGTTGAATACTCAGTTCTGATTGGTCAATCATAGCGTTGCTATGTATATCAGACCGTTGCTATGGGTGCAGTTCTGATGTTGGACCGTTTTTGTGTCAAATTATTGATTTCTTAAGTAAGTAGCCGTGTAATAAGCAGGATAATGTACAGCGAGCCGGTCATTGTTGTGAAATAAACCCCTTCAGGCTGATGCAAGACCTGCTTCGCGTCGGGGTGGCGCATCGCCGTTTGGATTTATTTCACAACAATGACCGGCTAGCTAGCTGCACATTATCCCTTACTTAGAAAACACTCAAAATAATTTGCAATGTGAACATGATGACCAGAATGATGTAGAATGATTCGCTGTTCATTTATCTGAGCTACATTAGGGGTGTAAGAAAATATAGAAAAAATCAAATATCGCGATATTATGTTTTGTGATACTGTATCGATTCTCAAAAACACTGTATTGTATAATGTTTAATTAATGTTTACATGCAAATAATAACTCAGTCAATATTTCATTTCAGTTGCAAAGATATGTGCCCTCTTAGTGTATGTGTCAAAGTAGTGCTGTGATGTTATGCTGATGTAGTGCTGTGATGCTTTGATACATGCAAATGCAGATCCCACTGTTCTGATTGCATAAACAATGTAAAATGTTTTACTCATGTTTTATGCATATGGCAGCGTGTTCTTTATTCTATGACAGTTCTTCTAAAACTAGATTAAAAAAACGCAATATATCACCTTACTTACAGTATCGCAATATATTGAATCGTAACCCCTGTACCATGATGTGTATCGTATCTCCAGGTTCTTGCTAATACACTACTCTAGCTACAACACTCAAATAAGTTCAGAAAAGTCTATCACTTTGACTGTAACGCAGCCTTAAAGCAGCAATTAATACATTTTTGGTGCTATTTCGGGGCAGCAGAACAAGCTGAAATCAGGACATTGACAAATTATCACCTTATAGAGTTGCCTATTGACACATTTGAACCATTTATATGAAAACACACAGATTACTACCGCTTTAAGGAACCTGGAAAAAGACAACATTTAAGATATATCGCATTATAACCAAATCCCAGAGGATATTGCATTGACATAATATTGATTATTCATCTCTACTTTCGTCCTTGTTGTCATTGGAGCAGAGCCGCACATCACTAATGCCGGTCACAGACAGACAATAGGGGCTGAGAAGGGGAGCAGCGGCATTCGTCTGCCGTCTGTGTTATCATAACAAATCTCATTGTGTGTCAGGAGGGGCAGCGACACAGACAAAGCTACAGAGAGAGAGAGCGAAAGAATGTGTAAATATGAGAGAAATGGATTTACTCTGCCAGCCCTGTCATGTAGTGAGTGACAGTCGGCGTGCTGCAGGCGGTAGTTTCCCGTCTGCCTGTGGCGTTTTAACACAGAAGTGCTGTCCCAGCACCTACATGTGACCAGCTCACCGATCCATCTTCTTCTTCCTCTCTAGTCTCAACCGTTCCCTCTCTGACTGGATGCTGTGAAGTTTTGAATGAGCAGAGGTGGCGGATAAAAAAAGGATATATTTGGGATTTGCTTGCATGCCAGCAATAGAGAGAGCTGAGAGGGATAAAAATGGAAGATTTATGGATTGATAATATCCATCCTGCATGTCCCTGCAGAACACACACATAATTAGGTTGTCTGCATGTGTGTGTGTGTGTCTATGCTGGCGCTTGCCAAGTATTCCATCTTAACCTGTCAGGCTGATGTAACTGCAGGTATCGACAGGTGGCCATGCAGCTCGGTTTGAGTCTCTCACGCTGCATTTCCAAACCTCTATATATCTGCTCTTCCACTGAGGGAAGAGATATGTGGTAGATCAAAGCAACCACGCAGAAAACTGAGCTCAGGCTGCCACATGGGCATAGCTAGACTCAGGCACAGAGGCTGAATTTGCTGGCTGGGATACAAGAAAAAAACTCTCCAGGCTGGTTTGTTTAAACAGACACACTTGAATCCCTCATTCTAGCTCCCACTGAGAAAGTTCAGTTTAACATTCACTCTCAGACGAGGCCGGATCAAACAATCAATTCATAGGAGTGAATGATGTCTAATTTCAACATTAAACATAACTAGGAGTGTAAGAAAATATCGATACACGTGAATATCCCGATATTATGTTGTGCGATACTGTATCGATTCTCCAAAATGTTATATCAATTTTTAATTAACCTCTCAAAAATCCGACTGGCCGTTATTCAGTCTTTTAGAGGTTGTAGCGGGCTCAGCTCGAGTGGAAGTACTTGCATATGAATCTAGAAAACCTAAGGAATCCATTGGTACCAACCATGTCATACTAGCTTGCCAGGTAGGAGGCTAAATAACGCTCCAAAGTTCCGCTAAAATTTGGCAAGGAAAAACTGGCATGGTGATTTTCAAAGGGGTCCCTTGACCTCTGACCTCAAGATATGTGAATGAAAATGGATTCTCTTATGATAATCACATGCAGTATAAATGTGTTATTTTTGCCTATTCTGAAATGGTGTAATGCTGGTGTTTTCATTACACTATGACAGCTTTCTTAAAAATTAACTGGAAAAAATGACAATGCCTTTGTTTACAGTTTCGCAATATATTGAATCATTATACCCCTGTATCATGATACGTATCGTATCGCCAGATTCTTGGCCCTGAACACAATTCTGCTCAAGGCTATTTGTCTTTATTAGGTCACTGGGTTGCCAAGAAATATAATCTAACCTGTCAGGTCTAAGTGCTGATGAAAAGATTAACTTAATCTTCAGAAAAACAGATCTACTGGCACGGGATCAAAATGAGAAGAGGAAGTGAGCAGTGGTGGAGACCAGAATCATGTGGAAGGCTGCACTGTTAAGAATTTCCCAGTAAAATAACAGTAAAGAACTGGCAGCAGGGTTTGCTTTTTTGTTACTGTAAAATTAACATTATTATACTGTCGCTGAAATGTACAGCTTTGTACTGTTAATGAAAAATACAGTTTGAACTGTTGTTTTTTTATTAATTTTACAGTATTTACAGTTAATTTACAGTTTAAAGATACATTATATAGCTGTTTTTCACCTTTCTTTTACATTATCTTACTGATTTGTTTTAATGCACTATTTAGGTTTTTACATACATTTTAATAAACATTATTTTTTGCCTAGATGAATAGACTTAGCAGGTTACACACATAGGAATAGTCACACTAAATACAATTAAAGGCACTCGTTAGGAAAAAGGCTATAATAGACTTGTTGACACTTTTCCCAAAATGTCTGTCTATATACAGTAGCTGGCTACAAGCACAGAAAGCAAACCAGAACAACATGTGAGTGAAGAACAATAAAGCTAATTCACTGATTTTACAATCATGTACAATGTACAAGCCTCACATGTGCAGATCAGGTCCCAGAATTAAACAAATACTGCATGAAACTGTTACTGATGATACTTTAGACAGTTGATCAGCAGTAAAGTGCTGTTTTTTAAGAATGCATTATAGTTCAGTTAAAAAACGGCCTATGAGCGTAATTTAACAGGTTTTCTTTTGTATTAACAGGAAAGCACTGTTTTTAGCAATAACAGGTTAATACTGTTGAAATCCTGCTGTAAATTAACAGCAATTGTTTACAGTGTGGGGGCTGGGTGACAGAGCAACAGGCTGGCTGATGTTAAGGCAGATAAATCCTACAGAGCCTTTTAATTCACAGACAAAGTTTGTTGGACGTGGTTTGTACAAGACTTTGGCTGCTATAAGGTGCCAATTTAAAAGCATTTTTTTTACAACAATACTGTTTTTTTTCCCAGTCGAGTCTGCAATACAGACGGAGATATGTGGAAGAGGGAAGAGGGAAGAGGGAGGGGGAAGAAAAATGGGAGGGTGGGGTAAAAGGGGAAAAAACGGAGATCAGATGAGAGAGACGGTCTGTGACTGAATGGAACTTTTTTCACCGGCACGAGTCTGCTGGCTCAACCCGGCCTCCAAGCTCCTCTCCTCGGGCACGAGTCCCTCCAACACCCCGGTGCCCCGGTGCCCCGGTGCAGCCGGTTAGAACAAAGTGTGGACATAAAAGCGCTCGTGTGTTTTCCTACATATTGATAATTACACAGCTGGCCACAATTCACAAGAGCATGCGCAAACGCACGCAGAGTTTTCCTCTATAATAAGTGTACATGAGCTTGACGCATCTCTGGTGCTTCATAAATTACGTCTAATTACACTTTGTTACTACTTTATTACCAATTTGATATTCTTAAAATACTTTACAAAGTGTTGACATAACATAGTCTGACATTCAGCTTATTTTCTAATGGTTTTACAGCGGTGCTACTCACCACAGCGCGGTGCGCTCCTTCGGGTAGTTGAGGCGCTCGACCGCTCCGAGGAACAGCGGCAGAGAGTGCGCCGAGTTGCGGCAGAGCAGCGCGACAACGACCCGGGGAGCGAGGAGCGGAGACTCGGGGCTCCAGCGCTCCTCGGGGAAATATCCCCGGCTCGGGCCCGGAAGGAGGACGAAGGACAGCAGGACGGGCAGCAGAGAGGTGACCCGGGGCATGGCAGGGTGGCAGCGGAGAGACACTGGCTGGTGAGGCGGCGGACGAGAGGAGAAGGACACGGAGGAGGAGGAGGATGTGTGGAGGCTGAGGAGGGTAGCGCTGTTGTGTTATGCCGACAGACAGTGGAGGCATGGCGGAGAGGAGGAGAGGAGCTGGCTGGATTAAAGGGCAGGTCTGCACTGGTTTAAAGTGAACTCAGTGTTCTCAAAGGAAAGTCTGGAAATTTCTGTGCCTCGTGTCTAGATTGTTAAAATGCATCATATCGCACTGCACTATACTCACTTTTAACAGTCTCTTCTGCACTATATTCACTTTTAACAGTCTCTTCTGCACTATATTCACTTTTAACAGTCTCTTCTGCACTATGTTCACTTTTAACAGTCTCTTCTGCACTATGTTCACTTTTAACAGTCTCTTCTGCACTATACTCACTTTTAACAGTCTCTTCTGCACTATACTCACTTTTAACAGTCTCTTCTGCACTATATTCACTTTTAACAGTCTCTTCTGCACTATATTCACTTTTAACAGTCTCTTCTGCACTATGTTCACTTTTAACAGTCTCTTCTGCACTATATTCACTTTTAACAGTCTCTTCTGCACTATACTCACTTTTAACAGTCTCTTCTGCACTATATTCACTTTTAACAGTCTCTTCTGCACTATACTCACTTTTAACAGTCTCTTCTGCACTATATTCACTTTTAACAGTCTCTTCTGTACTATACTCACTTTTAACAGTCTCTTCTGCACTATACTCACTTTTAACAGTCTCTTCTGCACTATATTCACTTTTAACAGTCTCTTCTGCACTATACTCACTTTTAACAGTCTCTTCTGCACTATATTCACTTTTAACAGTCTCTTCTGCACTATACTCACTTTTAACAGTCTCTTCTGTACTATACTCACTTTTAACAGTCTCTTCTGCACTATACTCACTTTTAACAGTCTCTTCTGCACTATATTCACTTTTAACAGTCTCTTCTGCACTATATTCACTTTTAACAGTCTCTTCTGCACTATACTCACTTTTAACAGTCTCTTCTGTACTATATTCACTTTTTTTTTATAGTCGTGTATCACAGCTGTTACCCTGCACTATATTCAGTTTTAACAGGGCTTTTCTACTTTCTACTCTGCACATTTATAGCCTGGTTTTGACTGTATTATACCAATAATGTACAGCTTTATTCTGCACTTTAGTCTATTTTTTTTTTTTTTAAACTCTCTACCTCAGTTCTCATCCAACATTATATTCCATATTAGGCATTTCTTAATCCCCTGGTCTCTACTTTATATCTCCTATATGTTATTATTCAGCACTATATCACTTTTTGCACTATATTCACTTGTTTTAATAGTCGTGTATCACAGCTGTTACCCTGCACTATATTCATCTTTAAAAGTTTTCTTCATCTCCTTGTATTTTTATATCTGGTATATTTTTTTTGTACTTTGTACTTTGCACTACTAACTTTTTTACTTCCCTTTTACTAACATGTTTTGCACTATGGAACTGTGATGCTGGAAACTTGAATTTCCCTCTGGATTAATAAAGTTACTATCTATCTATCTATCTATCTATCTATCTATCTATCAGGAGCAGATTTGGGTTTAAGATGAATTGCATTTTAAATAAATAACTTATTGTATTCTATAATAAGGCCAAGATGAAGACTGCTGGCTTCCCTCTGTAATATGATGTCCTCCCCTTTAAGAGCAGATCCAGCTGTAGTAGGCAGACAGAAAGCAACACGGGCGTGTCCATGTGGTCAACACACTGCAGGCCTACTACAGGCTGGAGGATCATTTAAGTGACTCAGATACTGGTGACACTGGCCCTGTACTTCACAGCAGTGGTTCCCAATGTATTTGGCTTGTGGAGCCCTTAAAACAGCAGTGGGTAGAAATGGAGCAAATATGATTTAAAAAAAGTTATTTTTATAAAGGCAATCTGAAAAAAATCATGTGACTCTGTGTCCTCTGGTGTTCCTAATGGCATCTGCAAGATTTCACAGACATGAAGCAAAACTGTCTACTTGTGACCCTTTATGACAAGATCTGTGAGCATTTCAACTAGAGAATGTTTTTTTTAATTCTCAGATTGTTTCATATGCAGGATTTTAGAGGCACTAGGATGTAAAAATATGCAGTATCTCGCAGGAAGACAAGCAAACATTTACATTATAAATAAAATATACAAAATTCCCAGGTTTATTTTACCTTTAATCGCAGTAGATGGGCGATTCACTCACATGAAATACATATCTATATATCAAAGCCTTGCAAACTTAATTTCGTAAAGCCAACTTTGTCTATTCTACCTGAGCCATAAGTAATTTAGCAAAAAGTCAAAAATAGGTATAAAAACTCAAAAACAACATTATAAAAGCTGTTTGTGACAACACAGTGATACAGCTCAAACCAACACAAGTGCACACATTAAGGCTGCCGTTTGAGACACAATGGATTATTTTCATTAATCTATGGAACATTTTTTAAATAATTGATTAATAGTTTTGACTAAAATGTCAAAAAATAATGGAAAATGATGGACAATTTCACTGGGCTCAAAGTACAGTCTTCAATTTGCTTTCTTTGTCTCATAAACAGCCCAAAATCCAAATATATTCATTTAAGATGTAAAACAGAGAAATATTTTATTTAATAAATATCTTAAACTATTAATTGAATATCAAAAAAGTAGTTGCTGATTAATTGATTAATCATTCACCTCTAACTTAACTAGAAAATATACATGCCGTAGCAGGAAATCAGTGAGGTTATCTGGTTTATGTTTTAGTGTTATGTTCTCTTTTTTTCCCTTGAAATTTGTATTTTAATTAATGATACATTTTAGGATTTAAATGCTTGTCGATTAGGCTAAACTCATTATATAGCTGTCATATATTTCTTACCTTTCTATAATTTAAGTTGTATATTTGTCATGAAAAATGCAAATTTTTAAATGTATATAATACAACGGACATGATCTACTAAACTTTACTATGCTATGGTGGTGTTGTTGTCCAGCTCCTTCATGGTTCAGTGAGATGGATGTATTCTCCTGCATCAAGCAGTGAATGCGTGTCGTTTTCAGAGTTTTCTGAGTTGGCCAAAGTGTCATCGTGGTCAGACACGGTGCTCGGTGGTGTGATTGTTTCAGATCCTGAGGTGGAGCCTTCAGAGGTTTGGCAGACGTTCTGCTGGCCGTCAACAGGAGGCAGCAGCTCATGGTTCATTGGCTCAGACAAACTGGAGCTGGAGCTAACAGCAGGGAGAGGCATGAACTGCTGAGGCAGGGAGTACCTCATCACTGCAGGGGCAAAAAAACCCACCAAAATCTTGACACTGCATTCTTGAAAATGCAGCAAATAAACAGTACAATTAAAAAGGCCCATAGTTACAGCAACTTATAACATCCCTCATCACACACTGTACCTGACTGGATGTAAGCGGTCAGGTTGTCTCTCAGGATGGAGTGGAAGATGATGTCAGGGTGGATGAAGAGGGTTTGCTCCGAGTTCACCATGGCGTAGTAACGAGACAGATCCTAAAATCGAGTGGAGTTGTGATTAAAATGAAGACCGAAATAAAGATAACTGTTAGAAAGTGCATGTCTGCCTTTATCCTGATGAGCTCTGAGATGATCAGGACTCCTATAACAACATTATTCTGTTTGCCCTGCATGCTACCAACCAGACTGTTCCTCTGTCTTCATCGAGTGCATCTTCTAAAATGAGTTGTTCTTCAATGCCGGTTTATGTCATTCATCTCCCTTTGTCTATATCAATGCAGATGAACCACTTGCTGAGGTTAAAGGGGAAAGTCATCTGAAATTAGGTTCTTTGTTGGTGGAATTTCCTGTCTCTCTCTCCCTGATTCGGGTCACGTCACGTCCAATACTTAAATGTCCAGAGTCTCCAGCCCTTGCCACTTTGGTCACCTGAACAATAACTGATACAGATATAAAGACACGTACCTGCTCACCCACACCACGTGTAAATGCTGGCAGTGTTATCTGCAGCATCACCTCCAGAATCAACTGAGATCGAAGAGCCAGCAGTTCTGTATCCAGGTGCTGTGTTTGTTAGAGACAGAGATGTGTGTGTGGTTTGAGTGATGAGTTTGAGTGAATGAAAAAAGTGTGTTTTTTTTCCCCGAGTCAACCCTGCTACACACCTTGACCACTCTCGCTTTGATCCTACACAGCACCGCAGTGAGCTGGGAAGAGTCAAAAGAGAAACACGGATATCGAGAGAGCAACCTCCAGAACATCACAGCACACATGTCAACCACCTGGAAGAAAAACAAGAGAGAGTGGAGGGATGTGAAAGACAGCATGATAAGTTTTAAACCTTAATTTATGGAACCACGTACATGTTTGTTGAATTACTTTGTAGAGAGCGTCCTGAGCTTTGAGTACCAAAGGCCTCCAGGTTCCACTGTGGACTCCCCACGTCTCTTGGAGCCACGCTCGCCCCTCTGAGCTCAACCCCAGCCTGTCCAGACACCGCCACATCCTGGCATTGTCTGGTCCCAGGTCACTCAGAGGCGTCAGCACCTACAATTTAAAAAAAAAAATCTCATGTACAGTGCCAACAGAAAGCCTTTTTCAGCACAATGTAATGTGCATGAGCTGCCAGTATCAGTTCACACTGGAGTGTAGCTCTATGTATTGTACATGCCTTGTGTTGCAGATGGCTGATAAGGTATCCTATTTTCATTACTCTTGATAATAATTATTCATATTTTAAAAAGAAACATGACATGAGCTTCTATTAAAGCATTTCACGCCTCAGGCGTCACATTTCATCTTCACTTCACATTCCATCACATAATTACACAATTGCATAGCTGCCAGTCAAATAAAGAAGTGGGCTAAAGAAACTATAAAAACGCCTCTCCTGTCGCCGGAGGGGAATCTTGATCAGAGATCCTCCTTCTGCTGTCACTGTGAGCAAGATAAACAACATCTTCTTTTTTTCTTTTTTTTCACATTATTTTATTTGATGGATTTATTAGTCCCGAAAAACTGAAAGTATCAGGTACTCCGAAGTTAAAAAAAAAGAAGCAAAAATTAGACTAGTTTTTTTGTAACTTATTTTTTCTTTCTTATCCCTTTACAGGTAGGGTCGGTAGCAGGGCAGAAATTTCACGGAGGCCATGAGGACCATGGCCTATGCCCCTTCAGTTTGGCCTTCTGCCCTAATATACCCTGAGGCCACAGTTGCCTTGATGCCCGCCCGCACTGCCCCAGCTGATTTCGCCGCTTTCTCCTCTGCCTCTTTTCTCCTCTGCCTCTTTTCTCTGGATGTATAAAGAGAACTGGATACAGCGTTGGAGGCAGGGCCCCGCTCATTCTTATGAAAGTCGCTCAGCGGCGGACGAACAAAATAAGCTTGACTTCCGAGTATAATATTACCCGGATCTTCCAGCAATCTTCCGCATCCATTGGGCCCATAAAGCAGGCACAGTGGTGTTCCTTTAACCCCGCCTCCCAGCCCTCGGACTGGGTCTCATTCACATGAACACAGGAAGGAAAATAACTCTGGATCCGGCTTATTATTCTTTCCCAATGTAAGTTTATGGGAAAAGTCTTTCTGAGCCCAATGGCATCACGTGACCAACCCGGAAGTTGTAATTCCACCGTTACGCTACTATGTAAAATTTGCTTCAGATCCCGGTGCACTTCCTGGGGGCTTGGTCAATACGTTTTTTAGACATCATGGTCTTTTGTTGAGATTCAGAATTGTTATTGGGCAAAATCAAATAAAATGCTGCACACGTAACCAGTGGTGTGTTGGATATCGAGCCTGGTATGAACCGCGGGGAAAACTTGGGACACCTCAGATTGTAATTTAAGCCCACATGTGGGTCCTGACCTCCAGGTTGCACAACTGGTTTAGAACATTTCATTGCTAACAACAGAGCAACATCAAAATTAGCGTCTCAAAAAACATAAAGAAAAGGGGTAGAAAAAAGGCAATTTTTGCAATGCACCTCTTTTTTGATATCTTTCACTGATGTGCTTTGTGATCCCAGGTCTATGATGTCATCACAGGTCTCCAAGAAGTATCGCCAGGTACAAGCAAATCCATCACAGATCGGCATGGCCACTTCCTGCAAAGTACACTCAAGCCTTGGGATGATCGTGTGTAGAAGAGACTGTAACATCGGCTCACACATGTCCTCTAAGGTGAGAAGCAGTAAAAAGAATCAAGATGAAGAACACGGTCTCATTTTACATCGTCTGACCTTCACAGACACACACACCTGTGATAGTGTGAGCGATGTGATCCTGCAGCAGACCAGCCTGTCGCAGTCCTGCAGAAATCTGTTTCTCCACATCAGAACGGTACAGTGACAGCTCCTCCTTCATGGCTGCCATGGCAGCTTTTACCTGATGCTTTGCTGTCCTGTAGACCTCAGACAGCAACTGACAGACATGCATAAATATACATATACTGTAGGGTAAGAGAAAAACACATGTCCATTGGTTTCTGCCTATTTATATGTATGTGTATTTGTCCTTTTCACTCACTCTGATCCAAGCTGTCCTCCTCCTGCTGTGATGTACAATAATCCTGGGGAACACTTGCTCCTTGAGGTAGGGCATCACTTCTTCCATCACCATGCTTATCAACACCTGAAGGACAGAGAGAGACAGAAGAAGAAGAACAACAAGAAGTAAAAAGATGGGAGATATTAGAGAGGCAAAAATACCAAACATTTTGGTTAAGGCAAACAGAAAGTGGCATGGTTTGAAATGGACAGAGAAATGGGAGAAGGAGGATTTATGGGAGGCAAAGCAGTTTAGAGGATGACGTCTTGTCTGATGATTGCTCACCTCTTCCCCATCGCCCACTGGATGTACCTCTGTTTAGCAGTTTCCTCTGAGCTTCTTCAAGGAAGACAGCGTCTAAGAAGGCCCTGGATCCTGGTGAGTCTTCACACCAGAGCGCTAACAGACCACCAGACATAATCAATGGAACGGGCGGGAAAAGAATAACTTGAAAATACAGCATTTGAAGGGATAGTTTGGGTGTTTTGAAGTGGGGTTGTATGAGGTACTTCTCCATAGTAGGTGTATTAATTACAGTAGATGACGGTCGGCACACCCCCAGAAGCAGACAGGAGTACCTACACCGGAGCAAAGCAATACAGTGCTATGTACGGGGATGTGAGCAAAACATATTTTAGCCACCTAAAAGAAAGGCTCACCTGAAACAATCAATATCCTTGTAACTGTACGCTATATTTAGAATATTTTCAACGCTTTATCTTGCAGTCAGACAGCCCTTTCCTTTACCTTTCCGATGGGGAACTGAACTGAAAGTGAAACTTATCTATGCTATCTCCAAAGCCAGCAGGCTCAGATGATAAAAACAGTATAGATAAATTTCACTTCCAGTTCAAATCGCTGTTGAAAGATATTCTAGATATAGCGTACACGTATACGGATATCAACTTTTTTAGGTGAGTCTTTCTTTTAGGTGGCCAAAGATATTTTTTTCTGCCGTACCCGTCCACTTCACTGCATTGCTTTGCTCCTGTGTCGGTGCTCCTGTCTGTTTCTCGGTGTCGGGGGCACACCGACCGCCATCTACTGTAAGTAATACACCTACTATGGATAAGTACCTCATACAACTCCACTTCAAAACACCCCAAAAGCGCGTGGACATTTTTGTGTGGCTCATGATTGGGAACAGTGATAAGAGAGACTATACCAGAGCTCTGATGTTGCGTTGCAGTTCGTAGTATGTTGGCCCACCGCGTCTGCTCCTGGTATGATCCAGCGGCCAGACACACTGGGGCACTGTAAGGGTGCTGCATAAAGACAGGAAATGCTGTGGGGCAATCCCAACATGCCAGTTTATAACCGGATTTACCTGAAATGTGCATGCAAACATGAGGACAGACATGAAGACACATTCAAGAGTATTTGTTTGAGTAAAATAGAATAATGTATACAGACAGCAAATAGGTGCTGCAGTTTAAAAGTGTACCTTTGATGTGTCGGCACATGTTGTCCACTAACTCATGATGCTCTTGTATGGACGTGCAGATATGACAGCCAGAGAGAACCAGCTCTGTCTTACATCCCCAACCACCTTCAAATACCTGGAGCATTCAATGTCACATCCAATCACACACACAACATATGCAGATCAGGCTACAGAAGCAGATGTAGGTCAGGGAGCAGATGGATTTCTGTCTGTACCTGTTTGGAATCACGACTCTCGACTGTGAAACTGTTGGTGACCCGTAGGTGGTGATGTGTCCAGATCCCCTCCATGCATTGGGGCAAAGTACCCTCCAACACAATCCCAGCATGCGCAACAACATCCTGGAGCACAGGATACAAGTTTGTTAAAGAAAATCTACTGTTCATCTCTATAAATGTGCGGAGATAAATATGACAGATTTTCTCACAGGATGTTTAGTCAGAGGGCGGGGTTCGGTGGGCTTCACGTGTTTGTTCCTCATGTGGGTGAGTAGATTTGAGCTGAGGTGACACCGATAGAGAGGAGCCAACGTCTCCATGATGTCAGCAGTGTGCTCTGTTTGTCCACAGAAGGAAAGACAAGGGCTACTTTCCAAATCACACACTTTTTCTTTTTTTACTTTTAGTACATACTGCAGCAGCCCTTACAAAATACGTACTGTTACATGCAGTATGCGTACAATTAAGACATACTACTACGTCAAAACAGTGCGGTTTGAACTTTGACCCTCTTGCTCATATATCTGCTGCAGAGGATTGTGGGTCAGAATAGCCAGAAAAGCATGCAGGCTTGCTGCAAAATGCGACCGAATGTAGTAGGACATCCTGGTATTTTTGGCATACTGCATTTGACATACTATGTATTGAGACATACTAAATCTTTTTCTGGCCTACTTAATAGTATGGTAGAACGCATAGTAGATTTCTGCATTTTAGTACCAGCATGCAATGTAAAGTTTAGGCGGAACATTGAGGGAGATCCTGAATAAATGATTGGAGAAATGATGCTTCACCAGATCTTCATCAAATTGAATCCGTTTTGGAGATCTCCACCAAAATGAATGTGGGAATATGTGGGTCTTTCCTTTAATTTGTCACCTATCTATATGTATGTTACCTCAGTGACAGTTCACACACAGAGTTGATGTGGACGCCTAAGCAACAGGTGTCATATTAATTTGCAGATTGGATCTGTGTGCGTGTCCTGTCTGCTTGCACTCGCGGGTGTTTGGTAAATAGCGACTTTCCCTGCTATTGAGCATGAATGACAAAGGACAGAGAGAGGGAGGTTAAACGTTTGCAGGCCACAAAGAGAGGGATAAGATTATTACATATTTATGTGTAAGAAGTAAGAGATAATGTACATTATGTACATTATCCTGCTTATTACAAAGGAACTTACTTAAGAAATCAATAATTTGACACAAAAATGGTCCTCCAGAGTCCGACATCAGAACTCCATAGCAACAGTCTGTTATACATAGCAACAGTCTGCTATAAAGAAATAACAGATCGTAGAACGCCGTGATTGACCAATCAGAGTCGAGTATTCAACAAAGCCGTGCAATAAATACATGTAATATTAAAGTTCCAAAACACTGACAGAACAGACTCTTCCAAAACCAACAACATTTTCTTAACATCTCAACAACTGTCAGTAATTGGAAGGCTTATTTAAGAATAAATGAACATTCGGATATTCAGATAGCCATGAAAGATAAACATGTGACTGGCCGGTTGGTCCAATAAACATAAATCCCTTCTTCACTGATTCTCAAAAATATTTTACCCCCATTTCTTCAGGCTTACCTGAGATGTACCTACGTTCTTTGGAGTTTAGGTGACAGGTGAGCTTCCCTCCCATTCTCTTTCATCAGTGTCTTTCCTCTTGTCTTATACTGTCCTGTTACTATATCCTCTTGCACTTGTTTGTCCTCACCCTTTTGATCACCCTCTCTCCACCTCTTCCAATATTCATACGTCATTTCACTGTGGTGGACTCAATAAAACTGATTTATGTTGACAGTCAATACTTGAGACAAACGTGGCAAAACAACATCTAACCCCAGCGATGCCCTCATATTCTCGTTTATGCGCAGCAACGTTAAACAAAGGAATAAGGACGAGGAGCTTATTCCAGAGAGAGCGAGGACTATTTAAAATGAAATGATGATTATAGTCACATGTGATTTGACATAAAACACTTTGGACTGAGGCCACAAAATCCATTTTCTGAGCATGATGTGACTGTTAAGTGGCACAACCCACATTCAGCTGTTGTAATTGAGCAAACCGATGAGAGAAGCGGTGCAGTCGAGAGGGGAAATTGTGTGCTGCAACTAGAGAACCACTTTTAAGAGCAATACAGTAAAGCTTTTAACTTCACCAAGCATCACCATTACCATTGTCTGTAAAACTCTTCATGTCAGAGGAGAGAGAGAAAGAGGTAACTCTCAGCTGTCAGGATTATCAGAGGACAGCAGACACAACCATTACAGAAAATACATGTAAACACACATGCAGAGACAGCTGCCGTATGTGATGTGTTTCATCTTGTCTCAGCCACTGTGTGTGAGAGCCTGCTGCTCAGGTGTGTGGTCAAATATGTCTCAGAAATCGTGTCTGATGATGGAGGTTTGGATGTGTACATGCCCACAATCCTGCGTGTATAGTAGCACCCGTATAAACAGTGTGTAGACATAGATATGTCTGCACATGATAAAAGTTAAACCTGCATGAGACGGTGAAAGAGAGCTTTGAAGCAATGTTCACAGGGATCAGTATACATGTTGCCTGCTATCTCTGATTAACCCTTTAATGGTCTCACTCAGTAAAAATAATATATGGACTTTTTGGGGGGCATTTCTTTGTTACTTTGTCAACTTTCTAAATTATGAGCATCTACCAAGCTATAGAGATGTCCGCTCACAATAAAAGTATACTTTCAACAATCTGCATGCATTTATCTCTGTTTAAGCTGCAGTGTGTAGGATCTGGTGTCATCTAGAGGTGAGGTTGCAGATTGCAACCAACTGAAACTTCTTACGTGTGCCAAGCGTGTAGGAGAACTATGTTGGCCAACGTGAAAACGTGAATGACCCTATCTAAAGCCAGTGTTTGGTTTGTCTGTTCTGGGCTACTGTAGAAGCATGGCGGCAGGCTCCGTGAAGAGGACCCGCTCCGTATGTAGATATAAACGTCTCATTCGAAGCTAACAAAAACCCAGTGATTCATATTTTCATGCATTATACACTAAAGAAAACATACTTATTAATATCATATTACATTTTGCCAATAGATCCCCCTTATACTGGTCCTTTAAAGTGAAATAAAAGGCAAATGTCTTTTTAGGAAGAGCAATGTGTAAAACTCCTTAAATAAAACATGTTGTATATGAACCCGACATTTTTTTTTAACAAAATAAAGAATTACATTTTTTTTTTTTTTAATTCTTGTTAATGCCACCTTTACCATTTCTACCAATCTGTAGAGCATGTGTTTGAAAAATCATTACAAAATCATCAGACTGTTGGGGGTTATTAATTGAAGTCATTCTGTTCAGCCAGCCCTCTTAAACTTAAAGGACCAGTGTGTAACATTTAGGGGATCTATTGGCAGAAATATAATATAATATTAATAAGTATGTTTTCCTTTGTGTTTAATCACCTGAAAATAAGACACATTTTTGTTAACATAGAATGAGCCGTTTATATCTACATAGGGAGGCGGTCCTCTTCACGGAGTCCGCCATGTTTCTACAGTAGCTCAGAACGGACAAACCAAACTGTTAACTTTTCCTGCTTGGGCCAGAGTCAATAACATTACTCGCTCTCGTCGCCGCCGCTCCCTCCCTCTTGCTTCACCACTCACTTCCCACTTACACACACACTCTAAGCACTGGCTCTGCTCCAAATGGATCTAGAGAGGGACATTCATGTTTTCACGTTGGCCACCGTAGCTCTCCGACACGCTTGGCGCACAGGAGAGCTTCAGTTGGTTGCAATCTCCTCACCTCACCATTAGATACAGCCAGAGCCTACACACTGGACCTTTAACTAAATCTTTAAAATAGTTACTTTTGAGAACTTCACCACAAACAGGACACTTAATAATTATGATAATTATGAACTTCCTGGGAGGAAGCCACCCAGAAAAGGGTCTAGTTCTGAAAGGCGCAGAGCATACTTCTATTGATTGCTAGCTAATTTTTCAACAAGATATCACAGTTCAAAATGTGCCGAGAAGACCATTAAAGGCATGGACACCATATGGTCATGTCTGTCTTAACATGTGCCACCTGTTACAAATTGAGAATAAACAGATTACATGTCATCTGACAGTTTACACAGCGTATGATTCAATGAAATATGATCCACCTGGTCTGGTCTACATGTTCTCTGGATCGGACTCGGAGAAGATGTAGACAAGATCGGCTCAAATTGTTAAAGGCTAGTGAAATTGGATCCATTTAACATAGCTCAGGCCTGACATACAGTACATGATGTGCTACTGTATGTTTCCAAAAATACACAATAATTTAACACTAGGCTACATGTGGATGTCCGGGGAAAAAACAAGACTGTGCACATTACAACAACTTATGTGTCAAAATGTCATCAGAGGCCAATCACGCCTTATTCTTGCTTGTAAAGTATGCCATTCAATGAAAGAAGAAGTGCTACGAGGAGGGGGTGGGTGAAGTAGTTAAAGTAACAAGCAAAGACACAGGAATGAATTTGGCCTTGGGATGTGAGAATGTACCATAAATCACAGAGTCATGAAAGTCAAACCGACACCGCAGAGTGATGTATGGCTACATCTGGTGCCGGCGCATTGGCTAAGCTTCAAGTTTGAGAAGGAGCGAGTAAGCAGATCTTCTTTAAGTAACTTCAGAGCCTCTCATACTGTACATAGATAGAGCATGAATTCAGACTCATGTATGGCAACTGCACGTACGACACTGACACCGAAACACACGCTGCTCCTCCCCCTTTTCTTGCCCTCCCATGTTCCCCACTTTTCATCTGTTTCATGCAAACCTGCTGCTTCAGTCTGACTCAAACTGAACAGGCTTCAGATCTGTAGACCACCTGCGCTTACGCCATGAGCTGCCAAACCGTCCTCCCCGTCTCCGTCCACCAGGCAGAGGCAGAAGGCCTCGCCTCGACGCCCCTGTCGGTGGACTCTGCAGAGCGGTGTGAGGAACATGAAGAGAGCCTGACCCTGTTCTGTTTGGATGACCTGGAGCCTTTATGTGAACAGTGTGCAGCTGTGAGCCACGCAGAACACAGGGTTTACCTCCTGGCTGAGGCTGCTACTGACTGCAAGGTAGGAATCAGGTATCAGGCTCTGCAACCACCACATTGTAACTACATTGAAAACTAATGTAGTTAATTAAGCCCTTGAGAGAAGTAGCTATTACTATAAAGCTGGGGGAGAAGTCAAATAATGTGTAGTTTAGAGAATAATGAATCAATATAAATGGATAACTGTTTATTTCAACACGTTCTCATCCTAACTCGTCACATATTGTCGCTTTGTCATGACCCTTTGCGTCATTTTATTTTTGCCATCAAAACCGCTAGTTCTCCTTGGCGTTACCTTAGGATTAGGCAACAAAATCAAAATATCCACAATAGTTAGGTTTAGGAAAGAACTACATGGTTGGGCTTCAAACTACTACGTTTGTACAGTGAAAATGACACTGGACGTTGTGAAAGCGGGACACGAACAAACAGCTGATTGTAACGGGATGCACGGGACACGAACACCGGTCTCCTGGATGACGCCTTGTGTTTGTTGGACCTGTCCACCTCCCCTCCTGCCCTCTCTCGCTCTTTAAACTACGTCACCACACTCCCGGCGCACTTTCTAGGAGCGTTTACTGCTGTCGCAGATGGGTTTACATTATATTTAATGGAACTCCCAGTGCGTTTCATACCGGCGCTATAGGGTGCGGCGGTACCAAACACCGGCGGCTGTGACAAATCCTCGGTATTTAACGCCCTGGGAATGAGAACTGGCTGTTTGTTTTCCATCTTCAAATCACTGCTACTCCTTGTACTTAAATTTGAATGCAGGAATAGTACTTGCTGTACTTGTAGCTACTTTTACTTAAAGGGGACATATCAGGCTCATTTTCAGGTTCATACTTGTATTTTGGGTTTCTACTACAACATGTTTAAATGCTTTAATGTTCAAAAAACACTTAACACTTTATCTAACGACTAAAACTATCCAGTATTTTACAAGAAAAGATGAATTATTAGAGAAGAGCAAGACAAATCTAATATTTTTGTGTAGAGGAATATATTTTTGATTCTCTCCTGTCACATTAGTCATCATGTGAACCTGAGGTTTAACTTGTGTCCGCTTTGAAGGAGCTACTGAAGTAAAAGACCTGAAATAGGCCTCCTTATTCCTCCAGTGAAAGCAATAAAGCATCATGCTGAAGTATTGGATCCAGAGCAGCTGGCAGGAATTCACTGTCCTCGAGGACTCTTCAGCAGGGCAGACGAATGCCAACGAGAGTGCTTGAAGCCAAACAAAACAGTGGCACAAAGACGTGAAATAACAGCAGAGCTCTCGACTATACGCGGCACGCTCTTCCAAGATTCAAAGTCTTTTTTTTTACTGAGACTTAGTGTACGACTGTTTGGTACTTTTTCATTAACATGCTTCCTGCGACCACAGCAAGTGGAGGCAGTCAGGCATTTTTTCATCTCCTGTAAATATTTGTTTTCCTGCCCAAACAGATGCCGTCTGTTATAATCCAAGATTAGTTTACACAGGCAGAATTCAGAGTGAGGTTTAAAGAGGCACCGAGCTCAAAACTAAGCTGGTAATTACTGTTGCTATCATCGTGTCACAAAACGCAGTTTAGATCTCATTAGACGTGCAATTTGACCTACACACACACACACACACATACTCACCGAAACGCTAGAACAACCTGAAGAGCTGGTGGATTATGTTAAATTTGAGTGAAGTCAGTGTTATATCTTTTAAATATTATTGATTTATTAATACTGTTGCATTAAAGTATAAGCAGCATGTTTTAGCTGGTTGAAGCAGAACAAATGTATGTCATGTATGTAAAATCCTGCAGTCCACCCACACAGGTGTTTCCACTTGTTAGGACTCTTCTCGGGACATTGTACCCTGTTATCTTTTTTAGTGCTACATAATGTTTTGGTAACGTGAAATAATCAGAGTGTCTGCAGTGTTCACCAAGTTAAATTTAAGACATTTTAATACCACAGACAGATCAATTTAATACCTTTTTCATAATCTTATACTGATAAGAAATATGACAGGGTGCCAGCACGGACATAAAGCATGACTTTATTGACATTCATATCACGTTTTTGTCAGTAGAAGTACTCATTGTTCAGAATGGCCCCTCTCAGTCTATTATCACATATTGCTTGATTATAATTATTGATGAATTAACATGTAAGCAACATTCTAATATTGTAGCTTGAAAAGATGGAGCTAACTGTAACTGCTATTGCAACTGCACCTGCACCTCCTCATGGCTCTGTTTTCAGGATTTAAAAAATCTATCCCGTGACGGGAGACTTTGACCAATCACAGGTCATTTCAGAGAGAGAGAGAGAGAGAGAGAGAGAGAGAGAGAGAGAGAGAGAGAGAGTTCCTAGTGAGCGTTCCTATTGGCTGTGCTCCAGCTGGTGGGCGGTGCTTGGTATTTCCTCAACTGATCTCAACATGGCTCCCGAGTCACAAACTCTCTCATTTTACAGCTAAACAGTACACTACAAGATGTTTCTGAAAACATTTGAGGCCAGAAATAGGCATTACAGTAACATAATATTGATTCATATTTGATCAGCGCTGCCTAGTTTGACCGTTTGATCAGAGTTTGTGAGTGACAGCTGCTCAGAGACAGTAAGGCTCCAGCTTGGCTCTGATTGGTTGTTTTCCTCCGGTCTGTGAAATCTTGCAGATGCCATTAGGAGCACCGGAGGACACAGAGGAACATGATTTTTTGCAGATTCAAATTAGTCATATTTGCTCCATTTCTACCCACTGCTGCTTTAAGTAGAGTACTTGTCTTTGGCTACCCTGTGATAGTTACAACACATCTACTAATGGAGCACAGTTTCAAAGTAATTCTCCTTTTGTCCACTAGGAGGAGCTCAGAACATCACTAAACGGACTGAAGAAGAAGATGATTGACTGTGAGGAAGTCACACAGACCTGTGAACATGCAACCAGACATAACCAGGTAGAACTGTGACTAAAAAAAACATCACTTGATGATTGGTTCCCTGCTTTAGGACCTCCACTTCTTTCCTCACACATTCCTTGCTTTTTCTATTCCTCCCAGGCTGAGGCCAAATGCACAGAGCAGCACATGAAAAAGGAATTTGAGAGTCTTCACAAGTTTTTGGTAGAGGAGAAAGTAGAAAGGCTAGTGGCGCTCAGAGAGGAGCAGCAGGAGAAGAAGAGAGATGCAGAAGAACAGATGGACGGCATGAATCAGGTGATCAAATCTCTGGAGGAGAAGATCCAGCTGGTTGAAGAGGAGCTGGATGCAGGAGGAGACGGGGTGGGATTTTTAGAGGTAACCAATCAAATGTTAATCAGTCAATGATTGGGAGCAAGTGTTTGTATTTAAAATAGTAACCATGCTGACTCCTTTTTTACAGCACTACCAAGACATGATGATTAGGTATGTGACATTTATGGGTATTTTTCGCACACATATAGGCACATACACATGCAGATGAAACTGTATAACTGTGTGCATGTTCCTGTTTATTTACTGCAGCACATGGGCAGATCACAGGGAGCCACAGAACACACCTCTAATAGATGTAGCCCAACACCTGGGTAACCTCAAGTATGCTGTGTGGCAGAAGATGAAACACATCGCCCCATACAGTCAGTCTCGTTCTGCATGCACTTCCTGCTTCCTTCTTCCTCCTTCCTTCAGTACCCTCTGACCCGGTTTGTATCCTCCAGCTCCAGTGACCCTGGATCCCAGGACAGCTGGCCAGTTTCTGAGGGTGTCTCCTGGGTTAAACAGCGTCCATATCACCCCTGGACCCTCACAGGGACTGGGACAGAGTCTGGATGTCCCGGTCCCAGCTAACCCTGAACGTTTCCATCCTTATTCCTGCATCCTTGCGAGAGAGGGCTTTGACTCAGGAGTGCACTGTTGGGATATTGAGGTATTTATACGTACTGAGTCTGAGCAGTATAACTATGAGCTACAATTATTGGTTAATATTAGCTTAGAAAATAGTTTCAGTAGACATGATTAATAGGCTGCTTTTTAATGCTCTGGTCACTTTCTTGGTTTATGTTTAATATATTTCTGTTTAGTTTCAGTTTATATATTTGTATTATTTGGTTTTTGTTTTGTAAGAATGCGCTGTCCTTACACATTGTTGGTCACTGATAGTAAAAGTAGTGTTAAAAGTGCTCTATATGATTTCCAGAGCATTAATATAGCAGCAAACAACTATTTGCTATGTAAAGATATAGAGGAGCAATGTCTACCTGAGCAGAGAATGAAGTCACTCTCCCTCGGTGTGTGTTGTAGGCCTAATCCAGGCTTCTCCATGCTTTGTTTACATAGCCGTTTGTGTATGTGAGCGTACCCCACTGGCTAGCTCCATATACTCTATAAAATATGGACGTAGTCTCCGTGACGTCACCCATAGGTTTCTGAAGAGCCGTTGTGAAGCTGAAAGTGGGTGGCTCCATCCGTCTCCATCTTCGCAGCGATGACACAGCCTAGTTCACGGCTAATCCATAAATCGGTAAAGAGCAGGATTGTTGGTGGAGCCGAGGCTGGCCCGGGTGATGTAGCAAAGCAGATAGCTGGCAGCTAGCGACCTGGATACGGCACCCACCTGTCACTCAAAGCGGCAATGCCCTCATCAATGCCAAACTTTAAGCCTTAATATAAATTAAACAGTTGGGTTAAATAAAAATTCACTCCCATACAGTTGACATGAACGGGGAAATTAGCTATAGAGACCAAAACCGTATTTTTGTACCAGGTTGTAAACATGTTTATTTCTGCTGTAAAGTTGTGCATTTTAACATGGGGGTCTATGGAGATTTACTCACTTTTGAAGTCAGCCTCAAGTGGTCATTCGAGGAACTGCAGTTGTTGCACTTGCGAGTCAGCTTCTTTTCTCAGCACCGGTGATTGCCGATTGGCTAGCTCACGGCCGCCGCTTTGCACCGCTCTCATACGGTGGTTACAGCTGATAGCGCCGTCCCAACCAACAGCGCCGTTATTGAAGCGTTGCACCCTCCAGTTTTCCTCCAGGACAACACTGTCAGGTCAGCAGTGTTGCCATTGTTTTCACTGTTAGCACCATCAGCTGCGAGCTGCCGGCTCAGCCATCGCCATGTTGAGAGCAGTGCAGAGGCAATAGCAATGCTCCCAATTTTGCATTTAGCACCTTTAAATATCCAGTCTTATCTGTCACAGTTAATTAAAGTCACATTTCAGGGATCCTTGCCAAAAAAGTACATTGAACCATTTTTGTCAAAATGATGTGTTTATGTAAACAAAAATATGGTTGGGCTATAGTATACACGTACCTTGAGATAAATTTGTTTCTGAGCTTATCCCTGCCATCCAACCTGTGTGTCTAATCTTTTTCTCTATTGATTTCAACAGGTTGGTGACACCAACAATTGGACAGTCGGTGTGGCTGCTCAGTCAGTGTCCAGAAAGGCAGAGTTTGAGGCCTGTCCAGAGGCAGGACTCTGGTGCATCAGCCTGCAAGAAGGCGAGTACCTGGCTCTGACCGCTACCACTCGGACCCTAAAGTCACCCCACCTCAGCAGGGTCCGTGTGACGCTAGACTGGGATGAAGGGACGCTGGAATTCATGAACGCCGATACTGACATGAATCTTTTCACATTTAGACATCGCTTTACTGAAAAGGTATACCCATACTTTGAGAGTATATCGTCGTGTGGGGGCTTTGTTGTGTTGGCACAGAGAGTGAAGGTCAGCATGGGGTCAGATGATGTCCCCGTGGAGGACACTGATATCGCTGAGGAGGATCAGGGGATGAAAAGGGAATCTAGCACTGAGGGAGACATTAACGCTGAATTGACCAACAGCAATGGCAAGATGTCAGAGTGTGAACATCTGACTGAAGACAAAAACTTGCTGATGTGTTCTATGAGAGAGAAGAAGAAAACCAAACGTCAGAGATGCACCACGAAGGACCAGCTCAATAAAACAAAACCTGCTGAGAAGGAAAAGACAAAAGACGACAAACCTGCTTTCAATAAAAAGAGCAGCAAGCCCAGGTTCACTGTGACCTACCATGTTTCACTGAGACTTCATCCACAATGAATCTGACATTCACAAACAAATCCAGATGAATCATGTTCATGGTATCGGCGAGAACGCCAGTCTATGCACCGATCCGATACCATCATTTATTAACCCAGAGAAATATCAACTTGTTTAACCGTAAATCAACTCTTCGTCACCGCTCCAAAACAGTAGCCTTCACTGTGCTGTTGCCCTGGATGCATCACGGCTGCCACTGGCAACCACTGTTTTAGAGCCGTGAAGAAGATCTGATTGCAGGTAGTTTGTCACGTGACGATAGCAAACAACAACTGTGCGGTGCGAGTGGAGAGTGCAACGGTAACGGTAGTCAGAAGTTCAGGTATCAGAATCGGTATCGGGAAGGAAAAAATGGTATCGGAACATCTCTCTTCCTGATGAATTGTAATTAATTTGGTAATCCCTTGACTTTTCATTTAGCGACATCATGGGGTCAAAATTTGGTTTATGACCAAATACCTGCAAAACTAATGACCCTATTAATTATTCCCATCAGCCTCAGCTGTACTTTTAGTGCTATTAGCAAATGTTAGAATGCTGACATGCTAAACATCAACATATTAGCATTTTCATTGGGAACATGTTAGCATGCTGACATTAGCATTTAGGTCAAAGCACCACTGTGTCTGAGTACAGCCGCTTGCAAAGATGTAGACGACGATGAGTCTTGTGGTGCCTTCAAATGGGGTCGTGTTTACCGTGTTTACGAGTTTAGCCCATATGAACGCCCCCCTCTTGTGGTATTCACGACCTCGTAAGTGGAAAGTTTCTGAAAGCTCCGAGTTCACGACTTGTGACATGTTTTGTTGACGTTGTGAGAAATGGTGGAGCCCAAGGAAGTTAATTTTTCGGTGTATAATAACTTAATATATTGAAATTTTAGTCGTATATTGTATATACGACTATGTGAGGAAAATGTAATCCCAATTGCCTCATCTTTTTCCTCTGTCATTATGCCTTTGCATTTCCTGTTACCCACTCTGTTATGTTACCCACTTGCTAGCCTGCTAAATTGTTAGCCCCTGTGGCTTCTAGATGCCGACAGTAACGTTACTATTGCCGTGGCCTGGCATCGGTGTTCTCACGACTTAACCACTTGAGCGCCACACCTATCGTTTTACACAACTTCCCATCTCGTTTTTTTCTAAGTAGTGTGATGAATATATATATATATTTGCTGTGTGCTCATCAGTATTTAAATCCTCTGTAGCTGTATTATATCCCAACAACAGAGGCTAATAGTGTATTTTACTCTAAATTGAAAGCAGAGTTTTAGCTTCACTCTTCATATCGTCTTCTGTTCAGATGCAATGCAAGACAATTTGAATTAAATTTGTTAAAAAATAGATGACTTTATTCAATTGCGCAATAATAAAAAAAAACAGCGCCACAATCATGTTTTTACATCAGTAGCTATTTGTATTCAATCAGTATTCATCAGTACCTGTATATGTCCCTGGAAATACATCCTTGTGTTTTCCTTGTCTCTCTTTCTCCTTTTAAATACACACTCCTCTTCAACAGTCTGTTTCTTCTCAGCCTCCTCCTGTCTCACAGACACACTCTCCCCTCCATGATGGCATTAGATAGTTCGTCAGTAACGTCCTCGTAACGCCCAGCACGACTGTTCAGAAAATAAATCTTTTCACTCGACTCTTGTGGCTTGAATCCTTCTCTCTGCAGCCGTGTCTTCTGGATTTTGAAGGTTCCTGAGGACAAAAGTAGAAACTTAAGTTAATGTTTGACTTTGTGAATGTGTGTGTGTTTGTTTGCATGTCCTTGCATCACTGCCTCACCTGTAGTGTCAACAGATGGCATGAGTCGCAGGAAGACAGGGCATGCGTAGGAAGGTAGGGCTTTCTGTACAGCGACCAAAAACGCCTCGAGGTCAAACTGGCCTCCTGTGTGAGCTATTGCTGCCATACCGGCCTTCCCCTCCACACCTGCACACAGACAAACAGGTGAGGTAATGGATATAACACCCACATTAAGCCCTGAATCTTTTGTCTGACATTCATGCAGCTTTGCGTGTTTTTTTCCGTCCCGACCGTCTCGTCTCATCTCTACCTGGTACAGAAACTCCATAGACGGCTACGACAGTGTGTCCCAGCAGGCGGCTGAGGACTCCCTCAACCTCTGTGGTGGAAACGTTTTCTCCTCGCCAACGAAATGTGTCACCGCTACGGTCCCTGAAATATATGTAGCCATAGTCATCCATCACCAGCATGTCACCTGAGAGACAAAAGACAGACAGACAGACAGACAGACAGACAGACAGACAGAGACAGAAATAATAACAATCATCATCATCATCCCTGGAGGGAATCACAGAGACGAAGTAGTGATGATGACTCACCAGTACAATTTTAACTTTGATCTGACATGATGATGATGATACACCGTGTTGTTTGTAAATGGGGCAATTGAAGAGAAACGTAATGTCTTCGACTGTATGTCCACATAACGTTATGTCCTCAGTGTGTCTGTTGGTGTTTGTATCCATTGCCCTCTGTATTTCTATTATGTGTCTGTTGGGTAACCAGTTCATTTCAAGGGTTAAATAAAGTGTAGCGTCTCTATTAACCCTCATTTGTTGTTTGTTTTTTCACTCATAGGGAGCTGGAGCGTAGCCCAGCATGCACTGGGTGGAAACACGATGGACAGGTTCAGTCCGTCATCACAGACGGTGAATCACTAACATTCACATTTAATTTAAATTTAATGATTCCAATCCAGCTGTCTTATAATGTCTTCAGACTGTGGGAGGAAACGTGTATGAACCCAGACAGTCCGCTATCATTATTATGACTGAATTCAGTGGTTCTGACTGAGTGACATATTTATGGATATTTCATATTATATTCAATCAATAACAATAACAGTACAGAACAACTGATAAACTGTACAATTAACCCAAACAGTGAACACAATAACTGCAGGAAGTTTGTGTAAAACGAGCGATTTGGATTCATTTTGAGCCGATTATTTCCTGTGAATATTGCATCAGAGGTGAGTTTTACTGTTATTTTAGGGACTTTTAATACAATTCTCTGTATTGTCTATTTTATTTTATTATTTTTAACAATCATTCATTCATTCATTCACTTAATAGGCTTCATTTTTTATAAAATTCATTGTTTTCTTCTCCCTGGTGCTTGGCCATCGTTCTATTTGCTCTTTGGTTGTTTTAACATACTTTTCTAATGCAGGATGAGGCTGTTTGGCAGAGAGGGAAGGCTCTGTGATTATAGCTTGTGTTCAGGTCTTCACCGTGCCACCATCTTATTTATATCTTAAATAATAATCCAAACTTTAAAAATAACAATTTCATTTAGTTTTCTTCACAGAAATGAATGAAACGCTGAGATGTAGGCCAACTGTATATTTAAAAAAAAAAAAATCTTTCTCCCCTTAAAATCAAGAAGGCTTTGCAACCCCCTGTGAAGCTTCGTTGACAGCTAGTGGGGGTCGGGACCCTCAGGTTGGGAACTAGAGAGACACAGTGAAACATACCTGAGACATAAGCAGAGTCCCCCATCTTGAAGACATTGTGAGCTATCTTCTTACTGGTGGAATCCTTATCAGCGTAGCCATCAAATCTCCTGAGTGGATCAGTGTGGTTGATGCGTCCCACTAACATGCCTTGCTCACCTGCAGAGACAGAGACAGAGAAGATAACAGAGAACATTTTGATTGACAGTTGTGGCTTTGCGTGTGTGTGTGTGTGTGTGTGTGTGTGTGTGTGTGTGTGTGTGTGTTCTTACCAGGCAGACAGGGTACACAGAGTCCCTGTGAATCCCTGAGCAGCTCTCCGCTCTCCTCGTGCATCCTGACCAGTCTGATGGGGTAAAAGCTGGGCAGGATGCGACTGTTGAAGCCACACGCCCCCACCTGGACACGTAGGAAATGTACATGAGACAGAACGCAATCTGGAAAACCCCTCACTCTACCTTGAAGACTTGGAAAACAATACACAAACCTTTCCATCTATGTTGAGCAGGCTGCAGTTGCACTCCGTGGCGCCATAAAATTCCCCGACTCGTCTGATTCTGAATCTCTGGACGAACTCTTCCCAAACAGAAGGGCGGAGGCCGTTACCAATGGCAACACGCACCCGGTGATGTGCCTCAGATGACCGGACCGGGTGGGCCAACAGGTATCGACAAATCTCACCTATGTATTGAATTACCTTGACGAAAAATGTGCTCAGTCAGTTTTGGTTCAAGATAATCAGTTGACAACATCTGGCTTGCAGCTGCACAGTCCTCCTCATTGTTAAGGTGGCAGTGTGGTTAACTCACAGTGCAGTTGTGTTTGACACAGTCGTCCCAGAAGCGACTGGCTGAGAACTTCCTTCTGACTACAACAGTCAAACCAAAGAGCAAACACTGGCCGACACCCATGATGGTACCTGTAGACATTCATATTTTCACATGCATAAACATAATACTGTACAGTGCAAACAGTTTATATACACACAAAGAAACACATACTGATAATAGTCAACTTATTCTTATTCTTTTTCCCTAAAGCCTAAGAGTACAGTTTGCAGGATTTGGTGGCATCTAGTGGTGTGGTTGCAGATTGCAACCAACTGAATACCCCTCCGCTCACTCCTCCCTTTCCAAGACTGCGGTAACTTGAGCCGCCGGGTGCAAAACTGTAACAACGCCGTTCGCCTCGCTCAGACGCCATCCTTAGCATAATAACACTACTTTAGGAGCAAAGTCAGAGGACGGCTGGCGGTAGTACAGTTTTGCTCACGTTACCTCAGTTTCACAAGTGTGTCAGAACTACAGTGGCCTTCAGGTAATGTGAAAACGCAAAAGGCTCTCGCCACCAAACACTGTCCGTTCTGGGCTACTGTAGAAACATGCAACATGGCGGACTCCATGAAGAGGACCCACTCCCTACTTAGATATGAAGGGCTCATTCTAAGCTAACAAAAACACAACAATTCTTAGTTTCAGGTGATTATACACACACATATAATGAAAACATAGTTATGAATATTATATTCCATTTCTGCTTATAGATCCCCTGAAATGCTACACAGTGTACCTTTGACAGAATCTGGTAAGATATTTTTTCAGTATACTAGCCAGATGTAACTATTGATAAGTCAGTAGAAGCAAAATACACCACAATAAGACATGGTTATTGCAAATCAATGATATCATACACCAGGGCCATAAGGATGCCATACAAGAACTTGAAAACCAGCAACCAGTTCATTCAGAAAGGAATCGCAATGTTGGTGTGTTAATGTTGATGGGGTGATGTTTGGTTCAGTAATGAAAGCAATAGTATAGCATCTTCTGAACTGTTGTGTTAAGGACAAGAAAAAATGCCTGGGAGAGAGTAAAAAAGGTGAGGCCTACCTGCAGAATGATACAGGGGAAGGCAGTTGTAGATGATGTCATCGTGACGCAAGCCGAAGGAGTGGAAACCAAAGGCAGCGATGCGATAATACCTGACAAGAAACACCAGACCTCAGCTAATCAAAAGACACTGACAAGAAATCTGATTTTAATTGAAACACTTGGAGCTGCAAATTGGTGAAAGAGTGTAAATTACTAACTCGACAAATGAGATACATGGTAGTAAAAAATAGTCAGATGTGTGTAGGCAAATCATCAGAGTTGATGCAATTGTCCTGCAGCGTTTCCTAAAACTTGCTACTGCAAGTGTTAAAAATGTGTTTTCAAGTTTGTTTGTTTTTATTTTAGTTCCCTCCATAAACTTTAACGGTGCATCAGATGATATCACACATAACTCACCGACTGTGCACCACCACAGCCGCCTTCGGCATTCCTGTTGTACCAGATGTGTAGATGTAGAAAAGTCTGTCTGCATGGAGAGAGAAAGAGAGAGGGAGGAGAAGACAGGAAGAGAAAAGTGAGTTGTCAGGAGCTGGATTTTCACATTCTTTTTTCACCTTCATGAAATGTCTTTTGTTTATTTGGCAGTGTTTCCCATGTGTGGTATGCACCCCATCATTCCTTAACATGTTTCTGTCCCTCCTTCCATATCCTCTGTATGTCTGACGGGCTGTGCAGGCGAAGACTTGAAGAGTATTAACTGAGGAATGTCGTGTGATGACAACAGTGAAAATGATACAGATAAGCAAATCAATAAGAGAAAAGATAGATCAGATAGCACAGATATATCACCTAACAACTCGAAAGTGACGTTTGGAGAGAAATTTTAATGTATTAAACCAAAAAAGAAAACTATCTTTAAAATGTATTTAAATGTAGTGTGATATTCAGTATTTCTTTGAAGTGAGTTGATGATTTGTTTGACAGTCGCATGTGTGTGTGCTTATAAGCATTGAGTGGATTAAAGACGACGAGAAGAGAGTGAAACCTGGCAGCGAGCGGTTCACTCTGGCAGGCAAAGACTTGCTGGGGAAAAGAAGGTGTTGCAATCAAAACTTTGATATCATGCAACATAAGGACATGATATGGCAACACAGTCACAGAGTGTTACAGGAATGAGCCCTAAAACCCGTAAATGAGTTAACATTTTAGCACTTCTGGTTCCCTCGTCTGGAAGTCAATGGGTTTTTTGAATGGGTTTTTAGTTAGATGCCTGAAATAGGGTCTGTGGTTAACACAAGCTGAAGAGATTTTAACGTTTTGTTCACCATTGAAGTCCTTCCTGAGTGCGTAGCGTGGTGGGTGTTTGGGTGAACTGTCCAGCAGGGCTTCCAAGCTCTGGACCTGTAGGCTGAGGAGCTCCTCTTCATCATCCTGCTCACCGCTGCTGAACAAAACCATGTGGGGCTGCAGAGATCCACTGACCTCTGACACCGCTGGGACACAAGCAAAAGTCATGTGTTACAAATGTGACTGCAAACTTCTATCTGCGTACCCAGAATATCTATCAGTCATTATCTCCAGCTTCCTAACTGTATCGACATGTTCCTACCTTCTCTCATTTCTGTCCCGAACACCATTGCCCGAGCGCCAGACACGCCGACGCAGTGCAGTAGCGAGTGCTGTCGAAGGTTGTGGTTTATGAGTGCAGCCTCTACGCCGACCATGGCCAGACCCAACCACAAAGCCACCACTAAAGGCTGACTTTCCATGTACAAGGCCACCACATCTCCCTCAGCCCATCCCTGCGCCAGTGCCCAGTGAGCAACAGCATGGCACCGCTCTTGCAGCTCCCTGAAACTCCAAACCTGGAATCAAATAAATATGGAAATGCAACAAGTTTTGACAACAATATGACTGATATTAGGGGCTTTTTTTATTCTGTTAAATATATCCATCTCAGTGAAGAGGCTGACGCCGTTGAAGCTGCATTTATTTGAAATCCTCAATGAGTCCTCACCTCTCCCGTAGCCTCATAGATCAAAGCAGGTTTGTCTGGGTGCAGTGTCACCATCTGGGCAAACAGGGCAGGGATGGTGCTTCTATTTCGCAGATTACGGTTCATGGAAAACCTCACTCGCAGGATAACAACCAGACACCTTTTAAACAGAGTAGAAAAGGGAGAAATGAAAGAAAGTTAGAAATAGGAATGGAGTAGGCAGCGTGGGATAGGGTGACCAGGTGTCCCACTTTATGATCGACTGCACAGCATTTTTATCCCTTGTCCCACATCCCACATATTGACACGATGTCCGATATTTTCATTTGCTCTAGTTTTCAAAGGTCCACTACAGTCTACCACTGCAGGACAGACGCTTTTCTAAAATCTGGCTTTTATCCAATGGGCTGTGAAGAAAGCAGGAAAGGCTGTCATCACGGCACTGTGTTTGCCGTCAATCAAACTGTGCACACGTGGGTCAAGTGCAAGTTAACCTGTCACCTGTCTTTGCTACGCTTTGCCCAATGGAGAAAATTGTGGCCCAACAGAATATGCTGTAAACTACCACAAACAAAAAGAAATGTAGCTAAAATAAAGACTGGGAAACTACTTATAAGCGGGTGGATGAAGCCGATGGAAGGCGATTCTCCGAGTTTTTTGCGAAATTTGGTAAGCGACACAGTACATATGAGTCCCACAAGAAACGTGTGGCTCAAAAAGAGATGTGCCGATCTATGGATGCATTCGGGTAAAGCATAGAGAAGTTACAAGATAAGGGGCAGGATAGAAATTATAGATAGACGTTATATCAAAATTGTAGACTACCTATCAGCATCGGTAACGTGTCCCACACAAACATACTCTTTGTCCCACATTTGGTTTGTTGGGATCTGGTCACCCTAAGCATGAAAGATGAACAAGCGTCAAATATGACAATACATGCACATTCACACATACTCCTTACATGAGGTCTCTTTTGATGGTGCGTAGAGCAACATGTAGGAACTTCCAGGAACCCCTCCAGACCACGCAGAGCCCCAGCCCTGCCAACAGGCTGCAGAGCCAGGGGAGGGAGAGCAGTCTGACAGCCCCAAACATACTGAGGCACGCTGTGACACCACTCAGCAGATGCATAGTACTACCTGTGGGCATACAAACAGTGACTTCATGCACAAAAACAATCACAATATGCATAGATTTATGTGAGAGGAGGCTTACCTGTCCGAGAATTTTTAAATCCTGCTCCACCAAGAAATTAAAAAAAGGAGTAAACAGCAGCAAAGCGCTCCTCCACAAGTCCAAAGATGTATCAGTAAACTTTTTAGTCGAGCCCCTGCAGTATAGACGAGCTGTCAGAAGTCAGAAGTACAAGACGTGATGAGAGGCAGCACATAGTGAAGCTGAGAGCAGAGCAGGTTACAACTCATATAAACTCTACGTCACTGCAGCTCTGCTCCCTGCGGTGTGATTCATCCCCCCGGGGGAACAACATGTCACGTAGTCAGATTAAATTGGAAATGTCTGACTTCTTGGGGAAAAAAAATAATTGTTTGTTTCATGAGTAACATTCAGCAAGCTACATATCATAAATGACGGTGGAGAATTAATTTACTGAAGTGAAACTATAGTGAAAATAGGCTACAACACTTTAATAGGCTACTCTATCAAAAAGTAAGCACAACTACGAGCCAAGTATACCTTTCTGTAGGCCTATGAGGCAAGAATACGTCATTATACTTTTCTTGAATATATCTCGATCAAAAGATTAAGTACAAGTAGGCCTATAAGCCAAGTATACTTAGACTTTTCTGTATACTTGTCAGTATGAGCCAAGTATACTTAGACTTTTCTGTATACTGGTCAGTATGAGCCAAGTATACTTAGACTTTTCTGTATACTTGTCAGTATGAGCCAAGTATACTTAGACTTTTCTGTATACTTGTCAGTATGAGCCAAGTATACTTAGACTTTTCTGTATACTTGTCAGTATGAGCCAAGTATACTTAGACTTTTCTGTATACTTGTCAGTATGAGCCAAGTATACTTAGACTTCTCTGTATACTTGTCAGTATACATAGACTTTTCTGTATACTTGTCAGTATGAGCCAAGTATACTCATGTATACTTTTGTTAAGTATGTCTCTGATAAGTACATAAAAAATAAATTGAAAGCATACTCTCTTATTTTAAGTTTAAAAGAAGTATACTAATAGCACACTTGAATAAGCTTCTTTTTTGCATTGTAAAGAAGTAGGCCTATTGTCAGCAAAGTGTATCAAAAGTTAAAGCACAGCAAAATGACATCAGATATATATATTATTGAATAGTAGCACAAACGCTGAATTTTAGAACAGTTTGTTTGCAAAATGTTAGCAGTTCATCTTATTTTATGAGCTAGCTATAGGCTACAATATAGCATGTAGCCGCTACATGTTTGGTTTGTAAATTAGCCTAATTACATACACAGGCCTACAATATTTCCCCTTGAACTGTTAAAGTGTAACGTAGCATAATTTATTGACACTAAAATGTAAATAGCCTACAAAAAGTACAAATACCTCAAATTTGACATTAGATTAGAGCATTTTGCTGCTAGCCTGATTTGGTCTGGTATGACCAGTAGCTAATGTTAGCTAATGTTAGCAAACTTCCAAGGGACTTTACTGTGAAATGGACATTACTGAGTCAGTTTGCCAACTTTATGGCTTGTGATACATTTATCGAAGGCTAAATGTTACTTAAGCAAAAGTTACATATCTCAATTAGCCTAGGCCAGTGGTTCCCAAACGTTTTCACATCAAGGACCCCTAAACGAACACAAATATAGACCATGGACCCCCATTTGATAAGATTTGGTCACAGGGTCCCCCATCCGATAGTATCTTTGCTTTTAGATGTTTTATTACAGAAAGTCTATGAAACCCATAGCTAAAATAATCATATATTCGTCATTGTGTCACTTATCGATGGAATTATAATGAAAATAAATAATTTCCCTTTTTCCTGGGGACCCCCTCTACGACCCCTGTGGGTCCCCAGACCCCACTTTGAAAACCACTGGCCTAAGCTACTTTGTTGTTATCCACCACAGATATATTGAAGGGATTGTATTTTTTATAATCATCATGTCAGTGAGGTTTTATGAGCAGTTCTTGGTCATTCATCACTTCTTGATGTACAGTCGTTGATGCACAGTAAGTGGGCGAGTTCTTCCTTGCAACTTTTAAGAAATTTCACAACTGAGGAACTTGTTGGAAATGTTAGGCTTTTATTCTGAAGGTAGACTCAGTGTGATTCATGCTGACTAATTTTCATATGTATACTATATTGGAATCTATCTATCTATCTATCTATCTATCTATCTATCTATCTTTCTAATAAACAACAGACTTTACAGATTTTTCAGATGAAGTAGAAGCTTTATTAAAACGTGTGGTGCATATTCTTTAAAGAAAAACAGTACCAAACAACATACAACAAAACAGAGTAGAAAAATAAGTTCATATACCTTCAAACTAGAACATCTATAGTAACCTATATTCTAAAAATAAGATTCTTACATTCACAAAATGCTGCATAATAGCTTTTTCACATAAAAATACATTTTGCAATGCATGAATAAAAGGTATCGATGGTCAAAAAAAAGTGCAGCCACACGCAGGAACCTAAAAAGTTTAGTTGTTTTGGCCGATACATCTTTATCGGGTTCATATGTGAGAAAGAGAGAAGCAATTTCAATATAAACAAAAGGCTGGTATGTGGATTCTCTCTCTCTCTCTCTCTCTCTGCAGATCAATGTGTCTGATCAATTTTTATTAAATAGAAAATGTAAAAATATATAATTGATAGCTTTATTACAACAAGTAAACTGTTCAGGTTCTGTAAGTGAGGCTGGTTCTCAAGTCTTCTTGATTATCACATGCACCACGTGAGTGAAGATGTGCTGGATTATCATTTTTTACAACAGAAAAGTGCAATAACATAAACAAACTCAGGTCTGTAAATCTCCCATTAGACCTGATCAAAACAGCTGAAGTTCTCCTTTCAGGGATGTGATACCTTACAGTCACTAACAATGTGTGGAGGCTAACAGCTATAATAAGAAAACATGACAACAAAAAGGAATTTGATTCCATAAACACAGTTTGATTGCAGGTAGCTGCAGGCTTATCAGAAGGGTGGGTCTGTTCTTCGTAAATTTCCTAAGCAACTATTTTGGGCTGGATTTGTTTTCTTGTTTGATAATTAAAAAGAGAAATGATATCTTCACATACACCGGTGACAAAAGGCACAGCTCATTTGCAAATCAAAAAAAAGATTATTTCAAAATAGCCACAAGTGATTGAAAAAAATCACTTATTTTGTTTAAAATCAAGAAACAACAGGCATAAAATCTGCAGAAACATGAAGGGAATATCAGAGGCACTTCATGGGACATTTGCACCATCATCTTTGCCATTATAACATACAGTACTGTTTAATATTGTACATGGAAACAAATATTTTCTGTGAAGAACCCATGAACAAAAAGCACACCCACCCTTATTTTTACATAAAACATTGATATAAAATACAGCGCAAACTGTTTGCTCATACTTTAAGCATAAAGAGCATCACTCATATTTTCTTGTAGCCTACAGAATGTAGACTTTATAGTTTGCCCTTGAAAATAAATACTCTATGTCTACAGTATGTATGTTTCACTTTCAATCCCTCCAAAGGCAATACAGCTTATATTATGATTGTGATATGTTATGGATGAACCGAGTGAAATATCTTCACTTTCACTTAAAGCGTTCCTGAATAAACACATTTAGAAGTTAGCTACTTCTTGCCTGCTGTGACAATAATGACACTAAAACAAAAATTCAGTCACCACCAATACAACTTGATCCACCATTTACATTATCAATGAGGAAAATAAGCAAAATTAAGAGGGAAATGGTAGAATTTCTGACCCATAATGCAACAAATGATGCTATTAGTGGAGATTTTTGGTTGTAAAACAATTTGGTCCCATTTTCTTTCTTGTTAAACATCTCATGACCCTTCAGATTTATCTTGAGACCTTTTGGGGGGCCCTGGTTAGTTGTACCGTTAAACAGTTGGTGTACAACGAAACTGAAATAGAGTTTCAGTTGAAATCAAGGTGAGTAGATAATGACTGAATTATTATTTGTCATCCAAACCTTTCAAATCAGGGCTAACTTAGCCCAGATAGGTTAAAGATGTGATAGTCTGTCTTTGGCGTTCAATATAAGATAGAGCGCTTCATATTTGGGATTCTCCGGTGTGCTGCCCGCTCCGAGAACCCTAAAAGAACACAAACAGCACAAGTTCAGAAACAGTGTCAGACAACATACTGTATGTAATGTGTTTGCTGCAATGGAAGAAGTATGATTTCATCAAAGTAAAAGTAGCAATACCACAATGTAAAAATACTCCATAACAACCTTATAAATACCTCATAAATACTACCAACAAAATGTACTTAAAGTATTAAAAGTAAACGTATGCATCATGCAAAATAAGTGCTATATTGCTATATTGTTATATAGTATATAGGGCTGTCTAAGTTAATGCGATAATAACACATTAATGCAAATTAGTTTTAACGCCACTAATTTCTTTAACTCCAAAAACTGGCATGGCCAGTTTCAAAGTGGTCCCTTAACCTCTGACCTCAAGATATGTGAATGAAAATGGGTTCTATGGGTACCCACGAGTCTCCTCTTTACAGACATGCCCACTTTATGATAATCACATGCAGTTTTGGGGCAAGTCATAGTCAAGTCAGCACACTGACACACTGACAGCTGTTGTTGCCTGTTGGGCTGCAGTTTGCTATGTTATGATTTGAGCATATTATTTCTGCTTAATGCAGTACCTGTGAGGGTTTCTTATGGTTTTGTGTTGTTCATTGATATCCAATAATAAATATATACATACATTTGCATAAAGCAGCATATTTGTCCACTCCCATCTCGATAAGAGTATTAAATACTTGACAAATCTCCCTTTAAGGTAGATTTTGAACAGATGTGCAATTAATTAGCGATTAATCACGATTAAATATTTTAATCGATTGACAGCCCTAATTGTATATTATATAACTTAAATAAAATCTTTGATGCATTACCATGTAAATCTTTTTTTTCATATAGTTGATCAAGGTGGAGCTAATGCTTAATCTTTAACAATGCATTATATTTTAAAAGATATGTATGTCAAATTTGAATCTGCAAAGTAACTCATTGCTGTAAATGTCAGATAAATGTAGTGAAATTAAAAGTTAAATTAAAGAGTACTTATACTTACACTTGAAATGTATTAAATGTAAGTATTAGGTTGTATAAAAAGCAAATACTCAAAGTACAATACCTCGAAATTGTACAGAAGTTGAGTACATGTGTTTGTGACTTAGGGAGATCGATAGTGAGTGAAGTCACTTACTTGTGTCTGACTACTGGAGGGATTGGTACTGCTGAAGTCGGAGTATCTCTTCTTCTGTGGTCTGCAGATACAGGAGAGGAAATGGGCGTACTCCTCTCTCACCTGCAGAGGGCAGCAGAACATCAGGGAAATTCACAAATGCACTGCTCAAAACCCCTGACATCTTTGTTGTTACACTTTCACTTATAGCTGAATTTTTATAGTTTCATCTATTGTGTTAACATCTGACCCTTATGTATACAGACCCAGTTACACACACACATACAGCTAGTGTATCCTACCTGTTTAGACAGCAGGCAGTGCATCAAGAAGACTAGCGCTCCCTGCAGGCTGTTGAGGATAGTGAAGATGTATGCTACCACTGTGGTGCCCTCTTGAAACAGGAAGGCCCCAAACACCCACATCAGACCCAGTATGCACATCTGGGCGATAGCTGTCACCGTGAAAGCTCTGCAGAGTTCAAAAGGAGGATGGGGAAGGGGGGGGGGATCAGAGAAAAGGCAACAGTCAGAGAATGAAAGATAAGATTAACATGAGCCCAAACACACAGATGACTCAGTTGCAGTCTGGAAAACCCCTGCAGTTCAATGTCTATTGAGAGATGGTGGAAGAAGAGAAACCAAAGGCAACTGATGAATAAAAGATTAAAGGAAAAATCCTTAAAGAGAAACACTATTTGAAAAACAGTTTCCGGCAATGTACTGTACTGCACTCTGCACGGGCCCTTTGTAGTATTTGGTGATGTATGCCTCTTATTCCTATTAATGACTGGCGATATAACTCACATCGAGATAAAGAGGAGATTAGTAGCATATAAAAGTTTAACCATCTAAAACACCAGGTTTTAATTTCAGTCCCTCAGAATCTGAGAAAATCCATCTGAAATGAGGAATGGGATGAAACATTTTTCCACTGCCAGAAAACCATGGAAACCTTTTGATTATAATCTAATGCTTTCAGAGTTTTTCCTCCCTGGACTTTAGCACAAGACATTCACATTCCCATTCCCCTGGGCTAAATTGAACATCAGTGATTGATGAACCAGTGTATCCAAGGATGGATTATTTTTTCATCAAGGCTAAGATGTGTCTGCAGCTGCTCATGTTTATACAGTGTTGTCTGCAAATGCACCGAGTGGAGTAAAATATGAGCATGCATAGTTGGAGTGGGGTGGGGAGGGCGCACAGTAGCACGTCAGCAGAGAGCAGAGTTGGTACTATAAAAACATTCGCTACATTTTTCCCCCACAAAACTCTCACGTTCTTTCCATCCATGCATTTTTCAGTTTCCAAATCTGCTCCATTTGGGCAACATACGTGTTGACTTGCGCAGTGGAAAAGGTGAGGGTCACATTGGTTCACACATTACAACAGCAGGAGCAGACACACACACAGACTGACTTAATTTTGTGCAATTTGGAGAGGTCTGGGTTGAGGCTGGTGAACTTCTGGGCGAGCTTCCAGATGATGACGATGAAAAAGATGACGTTGAAGATGATGATGAAGCACACGGGGCCAAAGAAGCTCCAGATGAGGCCGTCTTTCAGGGACAGCCAGCAGCTAGTTGAGAGGAAGGAAACACATGTGCATTACAGGGTTTTCGTGAGATAGATGATAGCAGGTCTCTATAATGCACTGATGTAATTGCCATCACACATGAAGAATGCAAACACACATACTGTAACACTTACTGACGGTCAGTGCCGTAGCCACTTGGTCTGATGATGGCAGATATGATGACGATAACCAGGGGTGTCCCATAACCAGTGAGGAATAAGTAGAGGGGCCGGATTTTGGCGTCGAACACCAGGACCACCATGCGGTACAGCTGCACCCCTTCTAACAGCATCCAGGTAAACACTCCCAAGAAGAAGAAATGGAGCAACCCCGCAACGAACCTGCAGCCGCCCTGTAATAATGTCACATGAGAACATTAAGAAAGATGAGATCAGAGAGGACGGAGCAGAGGAATGAACTGTCTCACAGCACTAATCTAATAAAGACAATACTTTGAATAAGAAATGTCCAAGCTCTTTGTGACTATCATGACTCAGTTAGATTACAGTCAGATTAATTAAATCAAGACCAGCAGACGAAGAAGTAGTTAGATCCTTAAGAAGGAATACCACTCTGTACCAAAAGTAAAAGTACTCAAATCCTTTAAATGCGTGTATCATTAAAGCTGCAGTTGGTAACTTTGAGCAAATGTGATAAAAAGTTATTTCTATAAAGCTGTCACTATATCTTGACAGTAGTGCATGAGACAGATAATACGTGAAAAAAAATCATGTTCCTCTGCCTCCTCCTGGAGCTCCTAATGGCATTTGCAAGACTTCAATGTGCCCTAAGGAAAACTACCAATCAGAGCCGAGCAGTTTCTACAGCAGCTGTCAATCACTGCTCCTGAAGCTCGTGAACTCCGATCAAACGGTCAAACTAGGCAGCGCTGATCAAATATAAATCAATATTCAGTTACTGTAATGCTTCTTTCTTGCCTCAAATGTTTTCAGAAACATCTTGTAGTGTACTTTTCAGCTGTAAAATTATAAATTTGCTTGGGCCGGTGGGCGGTGCTTGGTTTTGGCTCGACAGTTTTCCACATGGCCAGGTCACAAACTTTCTTTGTTTTGCGAGCAGTGATTGACAGCTGCCCAGACACGGGCATAAATAAATGCAGTTGAGTAAAAAATACAATATGTGCATCTGAAATGTTGTGGAGCACAATGTAAAGTTGCATAAAATGGAGAGTACAAGTTCCCAAAAACTATTTAAATACAGTTATTTTCTGCCACTGAGTAAAACAGTTCTGGGTCATTTAGAAGTGCTCTCTACTAGTACGTACAAACAAACTTCCTATTTTGTGATTTTCCGCTCCACTGTCAGCCTTCTTAAGAGAACTGTCTGAGAAAAAGTCTCAAAGCACAGTTTTTCCCCCTTTTTTGCCTCAAGATAACCACAGGGGTATTCAACTGTAACGTGGCAGAAAGACAGGCTTGAGGTTTAATATTGCAGGAATGCTCTGATGTGGGCTCTGCTTTGGTGCATGTAAACAGGAAGATGAGTGGAACAGTTAATCCCACTGTAACATTTTAATCAAATGACTTTCTTAATAAAAACAAGGTCAATAGTGACATTATTGCAGTGAAACTGTGCAACTGAAATCATTATTTGCTTGCACAAACATACCACAGGTTCAGTTTGTGAAATGCCAGCCAGAAAGATGAGGTCAGCCATGAAGAGGCAGATGCAGAGGTGCAGGTGGATGGTGTGGGTGCCTTGTATGGAGCGGCAGAACTTGAATGTCAGGATGCACAGTACGAGGCACAGCAGGGAGATGGTCAGCCCTATCACGGTCACCACCTGGAGCCTAAAGTTGGGCTAGTAGAGAAAGACACGTTAGGTCACGAGGTCATCATTTACTTCATAATGTGTGAGTGTTTTTTCACACTGACAGCAGGTGAGTGAAGAAGAGACGGAAAGATTGTCCTTCATACTTTACTTGGTAAAACAATAACTAATATTTTGGCCTCTTGGGAGCAGCGCAAACAAACATAGCGTAAACACAGCATTGATATATTATCACTTTATAAAGATGATATGGCAAACTTGTTAGCAAACAGCTGTCTATTTACACGTCCAGCAGATACGGAGCAACATCATCATTCATTTGGAGTCGTGTTTCTGGCCAACTGACGAACTAAGTCCAATATTTACTCTCTTCTTTGGTCTCCACCAACCCCAGAGGGAAATATCTCTCTTTTGCTGCTAAATGCTCAACTATGTTCCCCAGCTAGCCGCTAATGTTGCCATTTGGTAGCCATAGGTAGATAAATCATTTATCAGAGCTTCAGCTGCGGCCAAAAACAGCATGAGAAGTTATAGAATAAATAAATAAGCGATAATTAAATAAATAATCAGACAAATAAATTGTGGAAAATATATAAAAGAAAAACAAGTAATTAAATCAATTAAAATTAATAAATAAGAGTTATAGGACTTAATTTTTTACATTTCAAGCCACTTTTTTAATTCATAATGTTACTTTTCATAATTTGACAATAGGTTTTTATGGTGTGTGTGTGTGTGTCTGCTTCTTACCTCCATGGGGTAAAGGGCCATGAGCACAGCAAAGCTGCTCAGATGTTCACATGTGCACACAGTGTGTGTGGCATTGGAGTTGGAGGGCTGTTTATAACAACCGTCTGTGGACCAGGCCCCAGTCTCATCCCAGTACGCACAGATGTAGCTCACCTTAGCCGACTTCACTGTGTTCTATAAACAATACAATCATGTCAAAAGCAGACGATATTTCTTTCTTCAGATTCCAGTACTCCTGTTTTGACTATAATGATCAAAAGAAATGGGACAAAAACACTGAGAGGACAGGTGGGACTACCTGTTGATGTCTGAGGGTGATGTTGACGGGGGAGCTCAGGTTCTGAGTGGACGGGTTAGAGACCACAACGGACACAACTATAGAGGAGATCTGAAAGGAGGGTTTCACACCATCCTTTTCATGTCCTGCGAGCTTGTCAAAGGACCAGTTAACAGATATCCCAAGGTTCTTGTAGCTCAACAACGCAGCCAGAGCAAAACCTGCAAAAGACAACAAGAAATATGATAGTATTCATTGATAAACATAAAAAGTAGGACCTTTTTTGTCAGAAGAGAATTTACCATGGTAAGATCCCGTCCCAGCTGCTGTTGTCCAGTCAGTGTCGAGTGTAGCATTCTCATTGGTCAGATGGATTGGTCCAGTGGGTCGCGTCATTCCCCTCTGCACTGCAATCTCTGCGTCTATTTGAGCAGATAACTCATTTCAAATCACTCAGTTCACATTAGCTTTCCCACCATTATTTATTAAACTTTGCATGCATCCTCGTCCTGGAAAAGGCCGAATCACGGCTGAGCTTGTGGTCACTGTTACCTATCTCAGTGGTCTCTATCTTGGTGCGGTTGCGTTTGAGCTGCGGGCCAATGAGCATAATGGCGTTCTCAACCGTACCAAGTAGTCCGCTCACATCTTCACTGCTGTCCAGGTGACCGGGGGACAGGATGGCCTCTATTGCTGTGAATAGTTTCTATCCAGGTTGCAGGACACAAGAGAGGGGGAATTGAGAATACCGTATGTGTTTGTAGGTGTAAAAATGTGTGCGTTTGCGTTGTATCTGCTGCTCTGACCTCCAGTAGCGCCTCTCCATCAGTTTTCCCTTCACCAGTAGCGCTTGAGTTAGACAGAGCCAAACAGTTGTTTCTCATCAAGGACATAATGTCTGCCAGGCCTCCGAGCATCTGAGAGACAGAGACAGAGAAGGGGGGGAGAGAATAATAAGACTATTCAGTTTGCCCTCTAGAGTTCATGTATACTAAACCCTACAGGGCTGCAGGGAGGTCAAGTAAATAGAGGAAATTGGTTGAAATGTTCTTGTGCTGACCTGCACTTTGAGCTGCAGGGACAAGTGGGAAAATAAACCCTTTAGAAGAACTTATTGTGCTAATATTTTTTTATCTAACAATGCAGCTTACCGGCCCGCTGCCTCCATTGAAGTTGTCACAGCTGAGCTCTAGATGGAACGGAGCGAAACAACAGATTATCATCTCAGTTTGATTGTCACTACAGTATGCATTGAAAGCAGAGGAGTGTGATATAATCTACACAGCAGAGCAGCAGCACTGAACAGAAACTCATCCCCATTATCCTGTGAGACATACACCGCAGGTTATCTGAGCTCAGATGAGTCAACGCAGAAAGTACGCAACAACGACATCTGTGTTGGGAAGTTTATCCAAGGAGAGTGTGAACAAGTAGAGGCTTAATATGAGGAGAAAAGTAAGTAGGTAGGTAATGGTGATGGAGAGGGATCGTGCATGCATACACTCACCTGAGCATGGGGTCCTTGGGATGCCATAATTAGTGTATCCTTGGGGACACTTGCACCAGTAACTCCCATCATTGTTTTTACAATTCCCTTTTTTTCCGCAGAGTTCTTCTACTTTTCCTATTTTTTCAGCTTCGGCGCATTCATCTATGTCTGTGTGAGGAGAGGGAACGGAGACATCAGTTATCACTGGCATTCCTCGAGGGCAATGGTTTCAGTGAGACCAGCTGGAAACAGATCTGAATATAGCAGGCATTGCAAATGGAACAAACATCTCTGCAATGTAACCAGGGGCACGTTCGTGTGAGTCTTTCACTGTTGGCAAAAGGATCTTAGACAGTTCCGAACTTTCCGGGCAACCGGTGTCGCGAGATGTTCTCAAGAGCTGCGATTTGTACTAGCAGGAGGCAGGAGATGGCTTTGTGGTTTAGGTCAGAGTACAGGGATGGCTGAGTCACGATGAAACAAAAGCATGTCTGACCTTTGGGAGATCAGCCCAGGACAGGCAGTGTTTGATTTTGGAAATGATCCCTATAGGTGGAGAGGGAAGCTATGAGTTTCCTGAATCTTTCATAAGAGTTTTATTTGAATGTGTTTCTATGTGCCTGTAAAATTACCAGGGGTGTTGTCAGAGGAGTTGCTTCTGTTCTTCACTGAGAAGCTCCCAAAAGATTTCATTATCACTACAATCTCTCGACTGTTCGGCTTAAAGTAACTTTTGATAAAAAGGAAATAACACATTCTCCTCCTCTTACAAATTAAAAGTGGAAATTATTTGCAGTAAAATGCACCAATACTCCCAGGGGTTTTGCTACTACAATCTTACCTGGGCTACTATGTTATATCTTTTATCATTAAACCTGCAGTAGGCAGAATATTTTTGGCATTGGGCAAAAATTCCATATTAACCTTTCAGCATATTGTAATTCAAGTGTTCTGAGAGATAACTAGACTTCTGCACCTCCTCATGGCTCTGTTTTCGGGCTTTAAAAAATCTATGACGGGAGACTTTGACCAATCACAGGTCATTTCAGAGAGAGAACGTTCCTATTGGCTGTTCATTCAACGGAGGCAGCTGTCAATCACTCATTACAGTAACAGAATATTGATTCATATTTGATCAGCACTGCCTAGTTTGACCGTTTGATCAGCGTTTGTGAATGATTGACAGCTGCTCAGAGACGGCAGGCTCCCGCTCGGCTCTGATTGGTTGTTTTCCTCCGGTCTGTGAAATCTTGCAGATGTCATTAGGAGCACCGGAGGACACCAGAGGACACAAAGTCACATGATTTCTTTCAGATTATCTGTCTCATGCACTACTGTCAGGATATACTGAACGTTTTCTAAAAATAACTTTTTTTTAATCATATTTGCTCCAATCGTACCCACTGCAGCTTTAAGGCCTCAGTATGCTAAGTCGTACGACATGACATCTGAGTATTAGACAGGTTTAGAATGGCGCTCTACTTGGCCATGACAGCGTGCTGCTTGTCACGTAGTGGCAAGGGCAGGAAAACACGCTAAAATGGAGTGCAGAGGACACATGAGACAGTGTCGCTGGATATCTATCAGCTGATAATCAAATAGCAGCAGAGATGCTTTGGTTAACTTTAATTTAACAATTTCATGTGTTGGCAGAGACGGTGCAGTGCAGCTTTCGTCTACATTGTTACCTCTGCCAAGGCTGAAGGCCTAGGAAAGAGGTTATGTTTTCACCGGTGTCGGTTTGTTGGTTTGTTGGTTTGTTTGTTGGTTTGTTTGTTGGTTTGTTGGTTTGTTGGTTTGTTGGTTTGTCCGTTTGGAGGATTACATGAACAACGTACATGAAACCTGCCTCTCTGAGCGCACTTCTAGTTTATTGCTAACAATACGTGTGCTATTTTGTGTACTTGTCACACCAATCAACTGTAGACAAGTGTTAATAAATAGACACTAAATTCACCTGTGCAGTTTCCAGGGCCACTGGTGGCGTTGATGTACCCAAAGTGGCAGGTGCACTCGTAGCTCCCAATCCGGTTCGTACAATTGGCATTGTGACCGCAGATATTGCCATCATCTTGGCACTCGTTGACATCTGACAGAGAAGCAAGACAAGTTGCATAAGACCAGTTGTACAAGAGAGAGAGACACTGATCACACACAGAGACACACACTCACCTTTGCACACACCGTCTAGAGTGAAGTTAACCTGCCCTCTGGTGTGTATGTAGCCCGGCAGGCACTGGCAGTAGTAGCTGCCAATCGTGTTGAAGCAGTTTGTGTTATCCCCACATAGTCCGTTGGCGCACTCATCCTCATCTGGATTTGGATACAAATACATAAAGCAAAGAGAATACAATTATAGTGATGAATCTCACAGGTCAATACATAATAAAACATTCTTGTCAGTGAGAATAAACTTGTCATCTTGATTTTAAGCAATATTTCTTATTAGCTCTTTTTGTTTTAGCTCCTCTGTCCACTTGTATTTGTTTTTGCTAGTTGCTTGAAATCGTGGTGATCTAAGAATTTAAACCTCTTCTACTGTTGTTTTCATTGCAATCTACTCTGGATATATCCTAAAATGGAAAAAACGCAGTGGAAAGTCACCAAAAAAAAGGCTACTTTTCTTGGTCAACTCCAGTAAGAGGTATTGCATAATGAGAACACCACTTATTTCTGTGAGCTCTTGTCTTGAGTAGAAGCCACTATAAAAACATTGGTGGACAGAATTTAAAGACAGTGGAGAGGGATGGTTAAAATGAGAGGTCATGGTAGATTATTACCAACACATCCACCGCCTTTTGTTTCGTAGCCCTTGCCACAATCAGGGAAACATTTCCCCAGCATACACAATAAGCCTGTGGGGAAAGAGAGAAAGAGGTCATTTAGTTTCAATTCACAATTAGGGCAGAATCTTGCAATAACAAGGAAGACACAATTGACACATTGTGCCCTTTTTAAAACTTTACTCAGCCAGTCAGGCCTTCATGGGAAACCTCCAAGCATAATTCTTCCCAGAAAGGGCATTTGAACAGCTCAATTAACCCCCCGAGTTGGCTCCAAAAGCATGCTACACTGGGGATGGTGCAACAGTTGAGCAAAAATTGTAACCCACAGTAGTGGTGCCCCATTTTAATTTTTGCTCCTGATAAAATTATAACATATGACAAAACTTCCCCAAACTTAAATTTGAGAATTATATGCAATTTTGCTGCTGAGCTATTACACAATTTCCAGTAATGATGGTATTCATTTACATGTCAAAACATACCTCAAAGTTTTCAACTTTCCTGTGAAATGTCTCAAACTCCTGACTTTTTGAACGAGCGGTCTCAACACTATTGGATATATTGACATGAACATGGTAATGAACATCTGCATGTTGTCATTCTGAACATGTTACTGATCATCTACATCTACACATTGTGACGGCCCCTGCCTCACTACTGAGATGCCAGTGTGGATTTGGCCATTCATTCTTTCCCTGTGTCCTTGAAGGTATCACGGGAGAGGATGCCTGATGCAGAGCACCTGATGCTGGCGCATCCTGAGTATAAAAGCCCCAATCAAGTGCTGCTCTGCCCTCTTTTCCTTCACCTTGACTCATCCCTGTCAGAACCTGCCGGGCTGCCTTTGTTTGACTTTTCTTTAGTTTCCACTTACAACACATCACACTTCATCATGCTCACACATCCACATCTACATTACTGATGTTACTGACTGACACACTCCACATTTGTAGTTATTTCTGTATATCCTTAATTTATTTGTAATAAATATCTTTAATTTACAATCAATCACTGCGTCCTTTCCCGTATTTGTCATGGCCTAGGAGCCGGGCTATGACAACATCTACACTGACTGTGCAATATCATAACTACTACTCGTGTAATCCAAACTGTGCAATATTCATTCTCACTGTGCAATATCATTTTTCCACTTGTACAATTGTTAATAGTCTGGTAATAGTCAATACTGTATATATTGTTCCTATTTTTAATAGTTCCCCTTGTTTATATTTTTCCTATTTATTTATAATTAATTGTTATGTTAATTGTTCATATTTTGTTTCACTTTTGTTTTGCTTTTTGCACCGTGTTGTATCTTGCTTTTAGTTTTTTACCCATGCATCTTGTTTTTTGCACTATCCCCTTTGCTGCTGTGCACTGCAAATTTCCCCACTGTGGGACTAATAAAGTAATATCTTATCTTATCTTAGCTTATTGTTGACAAGTTAGTTCCTAATAAGGCAATTAAACTGAAACTGAAAATTGTTAAATGAGAGATTAAGATAATTTAGTTGTAAACAAGGTAGGATGTAAATAGTTGAATAAGCCTTTAGTTGCAGCTCTTTTGTTTGATTGGTTGTTGTAGGTGTCGGTCAGTGACACCTGTGTGGTGATTGGTTGTAGGTCAGGAAGAGGGCGGGCGAAAGAGAAACACACGGGAGAGACGCTAGCGAAGAGTTCAGGAAAAAGAGTTAGGTCGAGTAAATGGAGGAAAAATAGTAGCAGTATGCTAAGACACCAACACACAGTTTTCTCTTTTTAATGTCGGTTAATTAGCCCGACCGTTAGTGTCTGTGTGTGCGTAACAGTTAGCCGCTAAGCTAGCGGGAGTAACGATGCTAACTGTTGAGCTACAGGATGCTAATTCAGTTTATCTGGTAGCTTCGGCTAGCAGCAGTTTCTTTAAGTTAGCTTGTGTGAATAGTGGATAAGTGAACCAGTTGAGTGTGAGCTTGGACCCGGCGCTGCATTCAAGGTCAGACTGACCCCACGGTGAGCGGGAAAGCTGTGTGGGTCCTCTGATGAAGACACCTGTTGGCCCGTTAAGATGCTACAAGGTCGCTATTGCTCGATCTTTAGCACCACAAACTGTTTCTCAAGGACTGAAGCTGAACTGTGAGTTTGACTTTCTGTGTTTTTTCTCTATTGAGGATAACCTGAGCAACACACAGGCCTGCAACTTCTCTTCTATCTGATGTGTGAGGGTGTGAAGGTGTGTTAGGGTGTGAAGGTGTGTTAGGGTGTGTGGGAGTGTGAGGGTGTGAAGGTGTGTTAGGGTGTGAGGGAGTGTGAGGGTGTGTGAAGGTGTGTTAGGGTGTGTGGGAGTGTGAGGGTGTGAAGGTGTGTGAGGGTGTGAGGGAGTGTGAGGGTGTGTGAGGGAGTGTTAGGGTGTGTGGGCCCACTGTGAGGTTTAGTCTAGTTTGCTAAAGAGCTCACTTTGTGGTTAACAGGGTTATTTAAAGGGATTTTGCCTGAGAGGATTGTAATATTTTGGTATTTCTTTCAGGTAATTAATTGATCTGCTAATTTTCGTAGAGGTAATTTTGTTTAATATCATTTTAAGGGTTACCATTTATTATTTTAAAGGAGTCTAAAATGTTGTTATTTTTTTTTTACCTTTCAACTGAGAGGGTAAATATTGTTTGTACATATCAAAAAGCAGTCAGTAATAGTTATTCCTTTTCGTTCCAAATATTTGTCTGGGGTCAGTTATTTAAAATAGAGCATATAGTCAACTAGAATAGGCCCTTTTCAAAGCAGCCATTTTGACATGTAATTGCAGGGTAAACACAGATCTAATTGATCAAATCAATTATGGTCCCGTTCTATTAATGTCACAGCCGTTCCAGTGAGCCCGCATGCACAATACCAGGGCCCTGGCCAACCTAAATGGAACAGGACCATTAATATTATTAGTTAAACCTGCGTTTACCCTGCAATGACATGTCAAGATGCCTGCTGAGAAGAGGGCCTATATATATATACATATATATATATATATATGTATATATATATACTGTCGTAGGGAATTATAAGTTTCACCCAAAACAGGTAAACCCTTCGTGGTAGCTACTTTAGGAATCCAAACCCACACACCCCATCATTCCAGTCTAAAGTTAGTTATATCAACTTATGCATAATATAAAGTGTTGGTGTGCTGCAGACTTGGCTGTAGGCTCTTGTAACAAACATGTAACAAATACCTAAGTAAAAAACAAAACAAGAATAACAAATAAAATGAACAGTAAAAACATAGAAATCTGTCAATAAACAAATAATCAACATAATTAAATATTCCATGAACTAAAAGGAGTGGGAAGTAGTAACTGTCACAGCCTATACATGGTCCTACCCTTTCTCCATAACTCAAACAATTAACTAAATATTTATCATATATTACTTTTTTTTATTTCAATTCCAACCTTAGTAATGAATTGATATTAGCACGTCATTTTTTGACTTTTCGACCGCAGCCTTGGTCGTGTTGGTACTTGGGTCACTATTGGAATCAATTGTAGCTGCTGTGACATCAAGCTGACTACGTCTGCCATCCTTCAGTAACGTGTTTTCATAATTGTTGGGTTTAACTAGACAGTTTTCAGGTGAGCTTGTGTTGGTTTGCTGTATGCCACCTTTTGAATTATATATGTGCATGATTTCAGTGATTGTTTTCTTCCTCCTGCTAAACTCCACCTCCTACTGGTCATATTACCCACACACCACAACAGACACACGTCAGTCACATTTTTTGACTCATGATTCACCGGTGAAGTAGAAAGCGACGCCCCCTCATATGGCGTAAGTACAAGAATATTCCAAACCCTCCTGCGTTTCCCTCCCTCGATCACAATGAGCCCTCTGTCGTTCTCTGATGAAGCTGGAGCTCCCACACTAACACCACTTAAGGAAATCCAGGCAGAGTTTGACAGCGAGTGTGTGAAACAGTGTGACTTGAGTCTAACTTCATGACTAAATAACTGTGGACAGAAACAAAGCCTGCAAATATACAAAGAGTGACTTTGTGCTCAGCTCGCAGCTGACTTTCATTCACCAGTAAGCACAGTGGTGAATGAGAAGCAGTCTGTAACATAAACTGTCCTCTCTGTGTGCCTCTTCTGTCTCGCATTTATTCATAAGCTGTATGTTGCATTTTTGTCAGTCTGTCTCTCTTCCTGTTGCATTACCTCTGGGACTGATAGAAAGTGGAAGTTATAAACGCAACCAACCCTTTTTGCACACGCCAGGGTTCGTCTCTATCTGTGTGTGTGTTATGTCGCATGCATATGAGAGCAACTGGAATTTCTTATAACCCAAAGGCCTCATTTAACTTAACTAAAAGTTAAGCTGACTAATAAAAGCTGTTTAGTCACATGTTTACAATTCAACACCTATTTCAAAACTATTGTAAAGTTTGCTTCTGCTAGCAGTACTGAAAAAAATAATAAAAACTTTTTGGTTCAATACCTTGATGCTCAGTAAACTAAACATACCAAATTACGATAACGATTATATTGATTACCAATAAAACAAACCATGGATGGACTTTAGTTTGTGTTCGACATCCTTTAGTATATGAATTTAGGCATAGATCATGAGCAGCTGTTCTGGCTCGTCTGTAGTCTAAAAAAAAATCATTGGACACAATTCTGTTTTTAGGGTCATAAATCATGGAATAGCTCCTCAGAATAAAAAACATCTGTCTGATTGTGTTGCCTCAAAATCTTTCAAACTTGAATGACATTGTTCAAGTAAATGCTCAACTATTTTTTCTATGACAGCACCTCCTGTATTTTCAAACTGGGCCTCCTATAGGACATTTCAATTTCACACTCTTTAAAGGAGCACTGACAGCTAGTGTTTAAAATGGGTAACAGCAGTCCAAATTCAAAACATCATTGCAGTCAGTGCAAGTTTTCGCAATTTGAGGGTTACTTTCTGGACACAACCGCGTTAGCCTCTGTCCAGCAGTAGTCTCGGTTCTCCAGCTGTGTGCCTCAAATACTCACTTTCTTGATAACCCAGCTGCACACGGACCACAGAGAGATGTGCCGGGGCTTTTCAGGTCGGGTAGAATCTAATGTTATGTTATCTCTATTGATCCAGTTAGTTTGCTTGCTTCCATGGCGGTAGAAGGCTGTGTTTGCGTGCCAATTTGTTTCATATGTGGCAACGGGGTGTTGAAATGGGCAGTAGACGGGATCACACCGGCCAAAACAAAAACAGACCGGATTGGAAATGTCAAAGGAGAACATGCTGGCTGTAGCATTGTTGTCAGAGAAGCCAGTATTTCAATTTAGCATGTTTCCTTAATCTCTGATGACATATCATGGTCATTTTATGATTTAATACAGTAAATATATTACATATTGGTCCTTTGAATCCAAAATATATTATTATATTATGGAGTACTATAAACCTGCATTCATTTACCTCATGGGTGCAGTGCAGCCAGTTGTAAACATTTAAATATTATCACCTTATTAAGCTGTTATGGCTAACATGTTTGTTAGCATCCAGGAGACATGGAGCAACATTATTCATTTGTAGTCCTGTTTCAGGTAACTTGATAAAGTCCAATAATCTCTCTCCTTTTAGCTCTAATTTTGGTCTCCGTCAACTTGTGACTGAAATATTTGCAGCGTGCTGCAACAGGAAACAAGGTGATGAAAACCAAAACCATAAAATTGTGGGCCAGAAAAGCAAAACACTTACAGCTGTAAGAAGCTGAAATGCTCTGTAGAGCTGAGGGACACTGCAGTTGGGTGATAGTTCTTGATGGGTTTGTCACTATAAGTGACTCCTTTTCACACCATTGTTAATATAAAAGTCATTGTTAATATCAGAGGTTTTGTTATATTGAGTACCTCTGCTTTTGTTGCAACAGTGTGTCATGGAAACATGTTTTGCTCTGGTTAAAAAACCAAACTGTGATATGATCATTAAATATAATGGATAAATATATAAACAGAATATTACTTTTTATATTGACATACATATTTAATGTATTTTGTTGTTTTACTTAACCATTTTCATAGCAGATTTCAGATATACTTACACAGTTGGATATATAATAATACCTGTAGTAGTATAGTGTTATATGGTAGTTCAGTACACCCTATTATGTTTTGGATATGATATGATGTAATATGTATGTCCGACATGGTAGAGCTGGGACGACACACTTATCTCCCGATTCAATACTATCTAGATACTTGGGTGCCGATTGGATAGGTATTGCGATTTTTAAGTATTGCGATTTGATATTGCGATTTATTGCGATTTTTGTTAACTTTTTTAACACTAGCCCATGGGAAAAGTTGAATCATACACTTCTAGGGACTTTTACTTAAGATATCTAAATTAATACAGTAAAAAATGAAAATTTCTGATTTTCAGCATGTATGAAGTCAGAGATGTCCTGAAGTCAGATATACTGTATCAGTCATTATTTATAAAAAAAAATTCCAACAACCCATAAATCAAAGACTAACGACATATCCCTCACAAATTAGTGTTTTTTTCTTTTCTTTTTAATTTATAAGGGACATGTAATGGTTTATACTTCTGAATTCTGTATACTTCTAAAAAATCGCAATACATAGTTGAATACATTTTTTTCCCCCACCCCTACTACATAGTATGTGTTGATAATAACATGGTCACCATATAGTATACTCAATGATATCAGTACAAAGATGGAGTAAAAAAAAATGTTATGGGTACAAAGTTACACACTATAGTCATATTGAATTTTACTGGTATGTTATAAATATGTCCCATGGTGGTGAGCTTCAAAAATCTGCCTGACAGATGCATAAACCACAAATATTTCTATCCTGTCAAGGTTTGTGGTTTACTAAAACATGCTTATTTTCTTCCTGTTGTGAGTCATTGTGCGCCATCAGACCTCTGCACGCTGCCACAACTCATTCAGGCTCTGGGTTTATTTTACTCTGATGGCCTGAGGAGCTGCTCTAACTGACCTGGGCCGCCCTGCAGCGTCGGTCCGGTGACTGCGGTTCTTACTACACAGCAGCCACTCTGACCTACGTCCATACATCACAGCAGCAAACACAGCTGGAGGGCTGTGCACAGTGCTCACTGTCTGACCGGGTGACCGTTACTGATGTTGCCCATGTGACCTAGAATTAAGTTTCTAAAAATGTCACCCATTCTACTATCAAATACACAAGTTGTGACCGTTGGTAATAGTTGCCATATTAGTGGTGAGAAATTGAGAAATGGAAGCTTATATATGGATAAAGAAATACATTTATTTACATGTTTCCATAGCTGTCATATATGAATAAGAAGCGGTGTGTCTGACTAAAACAAAAAAGTATAAGTACATCAGCTGATGAACATTTCCACCAAACCTCCCTGTACTTTTGGTTTCTTCATTTTTTGCAACATTCACACACACACACACACGCACACACGCACACGCACACGCACACACACACACACACACACACACACACACACACACACACACACATTGTGCTCTCATTGATTTACTTACCAAGAATAAGTAGCTCCTTCCCAGACCCCATGTCAAAGGCAAACCAATATCCCCACACAGCTGATGACTTTATCAGAACTATGAATTACTTGTAAATCTTGTAGATCTGGTTGATGTCCTGTCATAAAAGTTTAGATCCTGTCACAAAGTTCAAGAAATATTTGAGTATTTTTCAGACTTCTCTCTAGTCCAAGGTCCATAAAATCCAGTTTGAGAGTAAAAAAAAACTAAAAAAAAGATAAATCCTTTCTGTAGATGATGATTGTATGTCAGAGAAAATAACAGTGAACCTTGGCCAGCTTTCTTTTATGAGTGAGTCTAACTACATGGAAACAAAAACTCAATTGCAGCAGCTTCAACTTTCACCATTACGCCCCATCTGCCTTTGGTTACTGTTGCTTCATCTGACAAGCACCAATAGTGTACAGAGGTAACTGTGGCAGGTTTAACACATGAAAGTATAAAGAACAGGACAAAAACATGCTTCTAGTATGCAATTTTGTTAGCTTAAAATGACTGAAAACTGTTGCTGGCAGATTATATCAGCTGTAGCTAGCTTGCTAGCTAAAAAAGCTAACGTTGGTTAAAAACTTTGTATCCAGCTGACTTGTTTTAAACCCCAATTATTAAACGGCTTTGTTCAATACTAGATTCTGATTGGTCAATCACGGCATTCTACGGTCTGTTATTTCTTTATAGCAGACCATTGCTATGTATAACAAACCTGATGTCGGACTCTGACCGACCATTTTTGTGTCAGTTATTGATTTTTAGTAAGTAGCCGTGTAATAAGCGGGATAATGTACAGCTAGTATGTACAGCCAACCCAGCGTCCAGGGCCGCCTTCCATACAGTCGGGAAATATCACACAATGAATGTGTTTGTCGTAAACGTAGTTACCTGTAACCCAACCAACTAATGGAGTTAGTTCATGGCAGTGAGCTAATTAACTAAACACGCTAACGATAGCAGCTTAAGTTAGAGCAGATAAACAATGTATTTAATCCATTTATTACAGTTTTGCTCATGTGCTTTTGGTTCTGGAAAGACTACAAATAACTGTCCAAACTCTTTGGCTACATCCACACTAATCCAGCTCATCTGGATGGAGATCGTTTTTGTTTTTTAAAACGCATTTTAAAAACAAAAACGATCTCCGTCCAGATGAGCGTTTTAGGGCCGTTTCAGAATTAATCTCCGTCCACACTATCACGCCTGAAAACGCATATGACCACACATACATTCATGTACACCGGGCATGTGCATGCTGGTGTAAACAGACATCCAAAGATTCATTGTTAAAATGCTTACTTCTGATTTTCCACAGGCAAACCAGTCTTGCCATTCAGAGTAAAGTAGCCCTGGAAAAAGAGGTAGATAGCCTAAGAACGCAAAGTGCTAGTCTCCTCCATGAAGTTCAGACAGCTGATAAGAAAGCCATGCGTTACTTAGAAGACCTGCATTCAGCAGAGTTATCTCTTTTTCAATACAAAGAAAAATTGTTAGGGCTTAGATTAGAATGTCTTTCCCCACCTGTCAGTCACTGTGATTCTGGTTACTCCGATTCACTCTCCTCACTTGATGAGAGGTTAACTCCCTCTCCACTCAGAAGTGAAAGATTTCCAACTGATTTAAAATCCGTGGGAATGAAGTCAGCTCCTCAACCTCCACTGAGAGAAAGAGTGAACAGCTACCTGACTACTTATTGTTCTGAAACTGACAGTGAAGACACATGTAGTTTATCTTCAAGAAGATATCCTGCCACATGTTCTTCTCAGCCACAGAGAAATGACACCTTCCTCTGTGCTCCTCCCTCCAAAGGTTCAGCCTGCTCAGCCTCCTTTCCACTCTGTCACAAGGGTGATGACAGCTGTTCAGCCTCTGCCTCCCAGCCAGAGAGAACTTTAGCATGTGATGCACCAGTGCATTGTAATGCTAATTTAGTCTTGCCTTCAGCAGAAAGGACCCCACAGGGTCCACGCCATGAAGTGCTGGAATTCATAGCAAAGGACATTGAATGTTTTGATCCAGGCAACTGTGATCAACACATTGATGACTATTTTAAGGAATTAGATCACAATCTAATTGACTTAACACACGCCACCCAAAGGGAGAAAGTTAAACTTGTGTGGAAAACCAGCTCTAAAGCTGTGCACAAGTTTATACAGTCACAACCTCCCAGTGTCAGAAATGACTATAGTAAGCTTCGTCATGCACTGATAGAAGAATTCTCTTCCACAGCTGACGAGACCTCAGCGATGTTTGTAGCCCTTCAGATTAAACATTCACGTAGTGAGAATCCTAGAGATTACTACAAACGTTTAAGGCATGCATACTTCCAAGGTAAGAATGCGCCAGGCTTAGAAGAAAACACCATCTTCAAGTCTTCAAGAGATCCAAAGTTACCTTCCCACGGTACTAGCTACACCTAGCTAGCAGTGAAACTGACGCTAGATAACGGTGCCTTAATTTTCCTTTCCTCTTTTGCAGTTACTAAAAAAAACTTGAGTTTGTTAGCAACAGCAAAAACTCAACTCAGACACCACTGTCCAACTTTACAAGTACACTTGGACCAACTCCTTCGTAGTATCTTGTTTAGAGATCACTAGTGCACACACTAGCTTAGGACACCACATTATGACTGTACAAAAACAGTCATACACCTGTCCGCATTGTTTTAGGTGACACTCTCCGCATCTCACCTTAACAACTTAACACTTCTAACATTCCTGTTCTTTTCACTAACCTTATAAATAACAGAGAAACATAGTTATGTATTTTATACAATGCTATTGTTTTTGTTTATCTGGTTTTATTTGTAACTTAGGGACTGTTCTTGCTTAGCCAGGATAGATAGTCTTAACCAATGCCCAATTGGTTAATGAACTGCCCAGACGTTACAAATGGAATGAACTGTTGAATGAACTTTTTCAATCATGGATTTAACAACTTTTCAGTTGTCCCCAGGGATTGGACTGTACAACCTCCAGGTTGTTTCCAAGGATCTGTGAACTGTTCAACCTTCTGTTTTGCTCTTGAAGGATGTGACACATCTTAAAAACCAAAAGGGGGGATGTAGGGACCTGCCATTTCTGGTGGCAGAGACAGTCACCTCATGAACTCAGTAACATGATCCTTGACTCTGGACTCAGCTCCTCATTGGCTACAGTAACAATTCACACCTAGGTGTGAAAATCCCACAGAACAAAACCAGAGGAATTTCTTTGTTCCTTCTCTTTCTACTCATCTGCTCATCCCTCCTGACATGCGAGAGGTGAGCTGCTGCCCTCTTTCCTCTTCACCTCCTCACCCAAGCTGACCAGCTGCTGGAGGTGAGCCACAGCTCTTTCTACTCTTCATCAGAGCTGCTCCAGACCAGAACTTGCAAAGCAGCTCTGCTCTCTGATTCTATGTTCTGTTAGGAAACAGTCATAGCAACTAAAGGAACCAAAAGGTAGAAGACGTGAGCGCCTGCCTTCTCACAGTTAACACCAAGCTAACCAATCTGCACAGCAAAGACGACCTCTTTGATTTGGAACCACAACTTCAACACATGGAATTACAAACCCTGTTCTTCCATGGGGTAACGTACTGGGCTTACCGTAGCATTTGCTATCGCACATGGTTGAGCAAGACTGTCCAACTTTGATTTCTAGAAAGTACTTGTATTGATTTGGTTTAATGTTATTCATTGAGTTTGACTGTGGTGATTCATCTGTATTTGATATTCGGGTAGGTGGCTTCACCACATTTGATGTGTTTAGTTTATGCTTCACATAGACAAGGTCTTGCATGCAAACTAACCATCTTTTCTAACCCACTGCACATCTAACACACATTAAGATCACATACATAAACTGTGAATTAGTTAAACATAAACATACAGCTTCAGATAATCTTAACCCCCACATCACCCCCCCCCCCCCCCCCCCCCTCTGTCCTTCTTGAGCACATGTGCTCAGAAGAACAAAGAGGTCACGTGATGACATGCTGGCGGCCATCTTTGATTCCGCCATCTTTGTAGTTTTACAGCGCCCACCATTTTGTTTGTAGGCCATACAGACATTTTGAGACAAGAACCCATCTTGTTTCCCCCCCCCTCTCTCTCTCTCACACACACACACACACACACACACACACACACACACTGTGTTTGGTTTGTTTAGTTTAGTTATTTAGTTAGATTAATATTGTGTTTTAAACCTTTATTATCTTGTAAATAAATGTTTGTGGAATATACATGCTGGTCTCTTTAATGTTGCACAAGAGTGAATAATGCCAACCTCTGCTATGTCAAGAACTCCGATATCCTTCAACCTTTACTATCTATTTTGGTTATAGTTATTAATTTAATTATTAATCAACGTTCCAAATTGATAGTTGAGCATATATAATGAGACTATATTAACGTTTTGGTCATTGGTCCCTGATTCCAGGGTGGTGCCCCATTTATTATTAATGTAAAACAGGCTATTAGGTCAAACACCCACAGTGCGGTTGTCTGAAAATGGTTTCAGTTAGTGTGTGCGTGGTCAGCTCCAGCCGAGGTGTTTATTCTCCACCCAAAACCATCAAAGAGAACAGTATTTTAAATAGTTGTTTTTCAAAGATAATCTCACAAGCCAGACATGGATCGTGGGAAAGTTTGAATGGATCCCCAAGGGGTCATCATCAATAAACAAAATATTAATCATCCATCGTCAACTACAGACAATCTCACAGTAAGATATATATCTTGCAATTACCCCAGCTGCCCATAAATGTAGTGTTACTTTGATGTCATCGTCATAGCATAATTTATTTAAAAGTTGCTCTTCATGGTGCATTTCAGTATATGGTGGAAAGCTTCTGTCTCGATACCGAAAACAATACCTGGCCGAGTACCGATCTGATACCAGTGTTTGATTAATAAGCTTTAAGCCTCACTGTGTGGAAGTGACTGGGATCATTCTGTTATGTGTAAGACAACATCAGGCTTAACTTAAACATTGCTTTCCTAACTTTGTAAAACTAAATGTAACAAATAAATACATAGATATAAATTTACTGAATTGTTATTTATTATTAAAATAATAAAACATACACCAGAAACTTGGTAAAAAACAAATCTTCAAAAATAACAGGAATTATTTACATTATTTAACATTCAATTGCAAACATTTTAATGCAGCAACCTGTTGGTCAAAACTTAAACAGGAATTAAAATCCCAGTATACAATGTATATAAACATAGAATTGAATTGAATAGATCGGCCCCATTGTCACCGATACCTGATCCAGCTATTTAAGTCAGTATCGGCCCGATATCCAATCCGGTATCGGTGCATCCCTAACAAATGTGGGATACATCTTTATAATACTGACAGATGACTAAATGTCAGTGCCCAGAGCTGCTGGCACACACTCACAAACAGGATCTTTCCATATGGAAACAGAGGAGAGTAAATGGATCACAATCACACAGTTGCAGTTGCTGTTTACATCCTGAGAGTCAGTTGGGCACAGAGACATACTGTACAAACACAAGCTTTGGAAAAGAGCTTTTCACTAAATCTGGCATCATATTATTATGTTATTTTCCACAAGTCCACTTGAAACTGCAGATGACTGAAGAGATTATCTTTCTATGTTCTTAACTCAGTTGTCACATCCTCTCGCCTCCCCCTCTCACATCCTTTTTGAATGCCTCTTTTCTTCTCTCTTTGTTCTCACTTTTCTTCTCTAGTGTCATCACTCCTTGTTGGTCTCATATGTTCAACTCCTAACTTACAGTAATGCAACATCATGAAGCAAAATACAACATCATGAAATTAAAGTAGGGACAAGTGTAACTAAAAATAGTAGATTACAGGTCAGGGGTCAATTGTGCGGGTTATTGCTCATAGTGAGAAAGTACAGAATTGACTCAGCATCACTTGCTTTTCTTTTTCTAGTTCAATTACAGTAAATGGTCTGTTATGAGCAAATATGTTTTCATATGTCATTATTATTAATGGTTGGTCACTGCAAAACTATTTGTATGCTGTATAGCCCAATAATAGCGAGGATAATTGTAAAGAAAATAACTGATTTCATTCAGTTCTCATTTTAGTTTTCGTCATCACAAGTACAGAATAAATGAATTTTGTAAAGCAAAACCAATATGTTGTTGGGTTAAACAAATAGAAGTATTAAAACATGTGATGTACTGCACATGTTGAACCACACTCGCTCTGTCTCTGTCTTTCGATCAATCCGCGCGTCTCCCTCGCTCTACTGCTTTTATACCAGGTATTTTTAACCAGAAGTGCTGCTAAAACTTTTTCCGAACAACAAGTGGTTTCCTTCTGACGCCACAAACACTTTCAGTAGGCAAGGTATACATACACTCACACACACATACACACACTACACACACACACACACATGTACACACAATTGTGTTTGAGATTCTAACAGTTTCTTCAATCCGTCATGGCTTCAAAAGACCTTCCTGCATTGTGCAGCTTATGCAAGAAGGTGTAGTGAAAGTGTGTGTGCACTACTATATGTGATTAAGATGGCCTATTATGTGGTTTGAGTTTCAAGCGAGGAGGGGAAGGCCGTGATCACAGGACGTACCAACACTGGTTTGTATTTATGGTGCTCAGCAACAAGCAGCAGCAGCAGCGTCTTTACAGCCAGATGGAGCTGGCTGTGTTTTTAATGTTAACCACCGCTGGATGCTACTGACAACAGGGCTGTTATTATGTGTTATTCCCTCCTACAGCCACCCTACTATTATATATGTTAAACAAATATCATCAGAAAAAAATGCTTTTAAGGGAACTAAAATGTATCTAAAAAACACATCAAACTAAGACAAAGTGTGGTGTCTGCTGAAGTCACTCTGTAGTGTGGTGGAGATAGTGACCCTACTCTTCAGTCTGAATCTCACTAGACTTTATTCATGAAAGGTTTTCACAGAGTTTGTCCCAGGATAGTGAAAGACCATAGATACAGTATACTGTAATTAGGATTTTTTGTAGATGAATATCCTGGAACCACATCATAGTCCTGTGATACCACAAACTCTTGTTAAATGCTTTAACAGTCCTCTTTGTCATTTGCTTCACTGTTGAAACTATTATAACATGACTCAGGCTGAGGCCAGTAACTCTTGCCAGCGCTGTATATAGATATAACCGGTTCATTCTAAGGTAACGAAAACAGAACAATTCGTATTTTTAGGTGATTATACACTAATGAAAACACAGTTATTAATATCATATTCCATTTCTGCCAATAGATCCCCCTAATTGTTACACACTGTTTTTTTAATTTTGAGTGTATGTCCAAAATTCTTTTTGCTCTATTTTTAGTCTCCACAAACTCCTGAGGGAAATAGCAGACTCTTTAGCTGCTAAATGCTCCAGTATGTTCACCAGTTAGTCACTTACTTTATCTGCTAATTGGTGCTTTTTGGTTGAAAACAGCTGCCTGCCCCGGTGAGAGTGAACCAAAACAGTACATCTGTGGGACGTAAAAAAACAAAACAGTGAGCTAAAACACTCTGTAGAGTGTAGAGGAAATGCAATTGGGTAATAATCATTTGCGGATTAGTCACTGTGAGCAACTCCTTTAACACTACACAGTCATTTTTTCCATTGTTGATATACAGTAAATATATATTAAATTAAATATACAGCTTTAAGGAATTTAAGAGACATGAAGAGGTCCAGTATTTCACAAGACAAATGGCCAGAAAAAAATAAACCCACTTTTGCGTAACAGATTTAAGCACCTTCATATATTATTCATCCAGATCATAGAAATACTTGTCTAATGGAATACTGTGCTGTCTATATTTTCTCCTGCAGTGACCCGTGGACATAGCCCTTCCTGTCAGCAGTTAAACTCCATTTTCACAAAGGGAGTTTCTGACTCTTCCTCTTTCTGTGTGTGACAACATTTCACCTGATTGATATGAAGCCATTTGTTAAGATCAGCGTCATGGGCAAATTGTTGTGGCTTCCTGTTGCGCTTGTTAGAAACAGGAACATTTCACTGACGCAATGCGAGATCAGATCGAAGGCGGTGTGTGATATTATGCACTCTGGTAGTCAACTTGGCTCTGCAGCCAACGCAATACAGGAACTCCGCTTCCTATCGCTCCATCAGCTTCCTACGTCCTAAAGAAACTGTTGTTTCTACAAACCGCCGCCCCGCCACAGCTTGTCCGAGTTTACCAGGTGGAAACCATAGCAACAGTCTTGACAGCCACCCCCTTCCACCTATCACTTCCTGAGGAAGCTGTCACCTCATTGGCTCCTTCCTGAATAATCGCATTTTCCCATTATCATTATTACTGCAGGAACATCACGCTGATCTTTATCTAAAAACAGCAACAGCTTTTAATTATTATTGGAATATATGGCGTAGAGGAAAATGAATGTTTGGGAGTATTTTACTCTCCTTGTGTGCTGATACAGCCACAAGACTGATTGCATGTTTTTTTATTCTTTCCTCGCCTCTTAAGGCTAACATAAGCAACGTGTGGTCCAGAGTAAATTTAACACTGCTGTGTACTCCTACTGTAATATAAACCAATGCAATGCTTAAGATACTGTGACAAACTGTCTGCGAGTGTGTGCGTACATCCTTTTTCTGGGATGTCATCTAGACTCTTATGAACCTCACTGTTTATATCAGACTCCATTAGACACCATATGTCCATGTCTAGTTCATATGTATACAAAGGCATACACAGAGAGAGAGGGGGATCAGTTTTAATGAATTAGAGTTTCCTCTCCGTCTCTGATGCATTTTTTTCCTCTTTTCCAGCTCAATAGCTCTTTTTCATTCTAAATTAAAAATGCATGTAGATTTCCCTCCTCTATTATCCTCTGTTCAAGAGGAGTTTACAGTCCATATTTACACAGAGAGCTGCACTCATCAGCCAAGTGGTTTTGCTTTTTTTAAACTTTGGCATGTGGAAAACAATAGCTTGACTGTGTACTGCATCTGTCCCTCCAGTTGTTAAGGGTGTGAAGGCTCAAATTGCTCTTGGCCTGAAGGCAATGGGTGTGTGCCTTGAAGTTACATATTGCCACCATGTGGTTAAAGAAATGACTTTGTGAGGCAATGCTCAGATTAGATATCAGTCGTATAATCTATCAGTTATAGAGGCATTAACTTGGCAAAATGATAAAAAAAAACAAATGTAAATATCATGGGACTGTATGAAAATTACCGGTGTGTGGAGGTGGGCTGCTGGACTTTGGAAAAATGGCAACGCTTTCCCTTTGAATGTTTCAAAATAAGAGTGTGTTACACTGGTACAACAGTTTAAAACTGAATATCTTAATAGAAAAATAGCTACCAATCACTCAAAGATCCATTCTGTACTTCTCAGAACTGACATATTTGGGTGTCACCGTAGCCTAAAGGTTAAAGGGGATCTCCACATCAAAGTCTGTTAAAAGGTTTTGGGGATAACTACTGCATATGTGAACTCAGTTAATAAATAATCCTCTTTGTGGCTCCAGGGGGGGCTGTGTGAAGTCAGTATCCGCTGGGGTTGAAAACTACAAGTCTGAAAATAAAAAGGATCTGGGGTTGTGCAGCTTACCAGACCCCTGCAGCCCACTCCTCATCTCTGCTTGAGACTAGCAGCTGGAGCACTGGCGTGTTCAGGGAGTGGCCTTGGGTGGCACAGGCCACCCCTGAAATCTGATTGGCCACCCCAAGTGCCACCCCAATATCTTAAAATATGATTGGCTATATGCCCAGTCAGAGGCGGGCCACGGCACTGAATGTAAACTGCACTCTTGTTTAGAGTTGCAGTTCCTTCTCAAACCTGAGAGGCAGAGATGCGCTAAAGTAGTATGTAGCCTGCAAAAAAAAGGCGCGAAGAAGAAGAAGTTTGAGCAGGTGAACCTACAGGTGAAACAAACTTTTTTTCTACAGTCAGTCTATCGAAGCAACACGTCTCTGGAGCGTCGTCGTGAAAGATGTGAGTAGCCTACATTTTACTACACTTACTGTGCCTGTAGTTAAAAGCTGTAACGGTAATAAGCTAAACATTTACCCTGTCTTGTTTTATTTCTTTTTATTGTAATTGGCACAAGGCTGTCATCATCTCATCTCATTAGCAAACACTGTTTTGACTGTCAACGATGCTAAAGCTAACATTTAGCTATTCTGTACTGCGTAACATTGTTATGTTAGACCCGTGTAACATCAATTACATTTCGTTTTCATTCGTGTGTATGCACAATTATCTATTGTACAACATATAAGAATGTCGTGCAATATGGGACTATTACAGTATGAAAAGAAATCAGAATATAAAGGATTTCTTCAAAAGAAAGAAATCCAAAATAGAGCCAGAGCAGGGGCAGAGCAGTCAGTCAGAGGATGAGAGCCAGCCTGTCCTGAAACAGCCTTCAGCTTCAGCTGTACACATAGGTATGTGAAATCCTGATAGTTCAAGTTTGTTCTCATGTTTGAACTTACTCATTTGGTTTGACTGTAACATACCACTTAGTTTACTTAGGAAAGGCTGATTGTATTATCATTCTAATCACAGCTTATGTATTATTATAGAGTCACATGTGGATGGTAAAGATGAAAGACCCTCAACATCACATACACATCAGGGTATGTATGAATTTACCTTCTTTAAAACATTATGTGCATTGATTCGAACTGGGATATTTCACTTATACTACAGTGGCATATACTGTCATTAAGCGTGTAGACAAATTTTTTAACAATACTGGTGTGAAAAGCCTAAATGTGACAATTTGACATATAAATGAACTGATACAATCTCTGTATTGCTTCAGGTGTGTCCAGTGCTGACAATCAAGAGGTTCCTGCAGGCCATGCACAGGGGGATAGTGGTGTGGCAGCCCCATTTGGCGGGCTCGGACCTATTGGTATGTCTTAACAATTCATTTTTCATATGAAGTATAATATACTTAATATTTTAGGCACATTATCATTCTAATGACAACCTATGTGTTATTGCAGTCAGGCGAAGATTCCTGTGATGAAGGCCCCTTACCGTCACATATGCAGCAGGGTATGTATGCTTTACCTTTTAAAAAAAACAACAAAAAAAACATTACAGTATCTGCTTTTATTTGGATCAGGATATCAATAATACTGGTGTTTAAAAGCTAAATGTGGCAATTTGAAATATAATTAAACTAATAAAATCTCTGTATTGCTTCAGGTGTGTCCAGTGCTGACAATCCAGATGTTCCTGCAGGCCATCCACAGGGGGATAGTGGTGTGACAGCCCCTTTTAGCCGGCCCGGACCTATTGGTATGTCTTAACAATTCATTTAAGTCAAATCAGTGACTTAAATGACACTTAAAGGTTCTGATTCCCATACATTTGTCACTTTCAGATATTTCACAGTCAAGAGCAGCAGGACCCACTCAACCCCGGTTAAAGATGTATCCAAAAACCATGCAAGGGGAGAAGAGGAGGTCATTCAATCCATCTTGGTACAACACGTTTTCATGGCTTGAGTACTCACTAATGAAAGACTCCGCTTACTGCTATGCATGCAGACAGTTCTCTTTGCCTAGCACGTCAGAATCCGTTTTCACCTCAGAATCCGGCTTTTCACATTGGAAAAAAGCAATGTATAAAGATGCTGGCTTTAAGTTGCATGAAAAATCAGATTCTCACATTACTGCCATGTTAGCTTGGAGTGAACACAAGAGGGCTGCACTTACAGATGCTTCTGTATTAAACATGATCAACAAAGAGTACAAAAAGAAGGTTGAAGAGAATCGCAGTTACATTAAAACTGTTGCAGATGTACTGCTTTTGACAGCCACACAAAATATGGCACAAAGAGGGCACTGTGAGTCTGAGCAATCTGACAACAAAGGGAATTTCTTAAAAATTCTTGAAATGATTGCTAAACACAATCCCGTGGTAGCCAAAAAAATGAAAGCAAAAGGCAATGCAAAATACACAAGCAATACCATACAAAATGAAATTCTGCAGTGCTTAGCCAGTATGGTGCAAGATTTCATTGTGAAAGAAGTGAAAGAGAGTGAGGTATTCTCCATCATCGCTGATGAAACCAAAGATCTGCAAAAAAAGGAGCAGCTGTCATTAGTACTTCGATATTATTACAATGGGGCTGTTCATGAAAGCTTCCTTGAATTCCAGCATGCACAAAATCTAGATGCTAAGGGGCTTAGTGACATGATCATCAAGTGCTTAGAAAGCTATGGCCTTCAGTATAAATCAAACCTTGTTGGACAAGGTTATGACGGCGCCTCAGTAATGAGTGGTAAACATTCGGGTGTGGCAGCCAGAATTAAGACAGAGGCTAAAACTGCGTTTTATGTCCACTGTAATGCGCACTGTCTAAACCTGGTCTTGGTTGACACTGTAAAGTCAGTTCCAGAGGCAGATTGTTTCTTTTCGCTGCTTGAGAAGATCTATGTATACATGTCAGGCTCTTATGTGCACCAGAAATGGCTTACTGTCCAGAAAGAGATGTATGGTGGCACACCTAGAGAGTTACAAAAATTAAGTGACACAAGATGGGCATGTAGAGCAGTAGCTTGCAGGAATTTGATGGATAGATTACCAGCTGTGTTGTGTGTTCTTCAAAATATAAGTGCAGAAAATCACAGACAGGTCCATTGATGCTAGAGGTCTGCTTGCACAGATTGACCTCACATTCATAGGCCTCCTTGCAACCTTCCGAAAAGTTTTCGGTGACACAAAGCTGCTTTCTGACCTGTTGCAGTCACCCTCAGTTGATTTAGCTATGGCAGCAGACATGGTGAAGTCACTTCTTGATACTTTTCAAGAGTATAGGACTGAGACATTTAGTGATAAACTGTGGCATGACATAGTAGAGACAGCCAAACAGTGCAACATAGCTGTTGAGAATGTTGAGAAGAAAAGAGCACATAAAGTCAGCACCAAACTTGGTGGGTCGTATGTGACATGTACTATAGGCCTGCGCAAGGGTAATGCAGACAAAGATACATTCAGGCAGGGACTACTCTACCCCATCCTTGACACCTTAGTTGCTGAAATGGAAAGAAGGTTCTCAAAAATGAACTGTTCAGTAATGAGAGGTATACAGGCCTTAAATCCTAAAAGCAGTACATTCCTCCAGGATGACCAGGTCTTTGACTTTGGAAAAATATATGGGTGTGATAAGGAAGATCTTACTCATGAGCTTCACCAGGCTAGAAGAATTTTGTCAAGGAAAGCTGAGAGTGGGGCGGCACAGTTGGGAAACATCCTAGATTTAACAGTGTTTTTGGAACCATACCAAGAGGTGTTTGTTGAGCTCTTCAGGCTATGCAAAATAGCTCCAGCCCTCCCAGTCAGCAGTGCTGCATGTGAGCGGAGTTTTTCAGCTCTAAAGCTCATTAAAACTCATTTGAGGACAACCATGCTAGACAACAGACTAAGCCATTTAGGTTTGCTAAGTATTGAGTCAAGAAGAGCGAGGGCACTCAACATGGATGATTTTATCAAAGTGTTTGCAAGCAAACACAAGAACAGGCAAATTGCACTGTTTTAACCCTCCTGTTTTCCTCAGGTCAAGGAAGGAAGAAGGGAGGGAGGAAGGACGGAATGAAGAACAGAGGAAGGACAGAGGGAGGAAAGAAAGTGAGAAGGACAGGAAGAAGGGAGGGAGGAAGGAAGCAAGGAAGGAAGGAACTGTCAAAACAGATTGGGTCTCTTGAATGGTAATACTAGGTAATACTAGAGTAACCAACACTGTAGCACATGTAAAGTTTATAATTTGTTTGGTTAAATAATTTGTTCAAAGAGGCGTATGTATTTTAAATATGTTTGCACTTTATAGGCGGAGAGTGACTGTGTTTTATAATGTGCATTGTTTTCTTATGTTGGCTTTTGGAGTCACATGTTATTTTGTAGCATTATTACTGTAACAAATCAGTGTTGAAGCAAGATTTGTTACAAGTGATGTAAGCTTTTTTTATGCACACATAAGCTCTGGTAAGGTCAGCTATCTCTGTTGATAAAATATTCTACACGGTCTGTACCTCCAACCATTTACATTGTTGCACATGTAAAGTTTTGCACAGTTTTGTCAAGTAAGTATTTTGCCCAAAGAGTCTTATTTATTTTAATTTTGTTGGCACTTTATAAAGTGACTGTTTTAGAATAAGGATTTTCTTTTGTATGTAACCTACTTTGGGAATTTACAAATTATTTTGGCATTATTTAACAGTTCACTTTACAATGTTAAAACAAGATTTGCTGGTATGTGAGGAGGGATGTGACTTTTGTTTATACCTGGGAGTTCAGGTTTCTCTGTTGCTGAGAATACTACAGTAACATACTACACTGTGGCACGTGACAAGTTTTGTCAAGTAAATGTTTTGCCCAAACAGGCTTATTTATTGTAATTTTGTTGGCACTTTATACAGTGCACTTTATACAGAAAGTGCATTGTCTTTTTTGTATGTACTGTATATCATACCTTGGAAGGTTGTTTTGAGGTTAGAATAAAGTATGGTAGTTTTCAATCACATTTGTATGTTGCCTTTTCCTGAATGTTGTGACTAGTAGGTCTATTCTTGCTTGCAGTGTTAGTAAGTGAAGTAGATATGGGTTGTGGAGACAAAAATGGTAAATTAATGCTATGCCGACACCTGGGTGTGGGTGTGTATTTTCTTGTGTGTGTGTGTGTGTGTGTGCGTGCATACGTGAGTGTATATGTCTGTGCGCAGGCGCTCCTGCTCACACTTCATGCCACCCCTGCATAAGTCAGTGCCCCACTGGTGCCACCCCTATCAAAAATGTCTGGACACGCCCCTGCTTCTTCATCTGCTGTAGGCCCTTTAAGTTGCCTTTTTGCCTTTTGAATAATGAATCCTGAAAGCGACATGCATGTGTCAACTCTGCGTCGCAGTTCTGGTTCAGGAGTTTGTTTTCGTCGTAACTCTTCATAAATTACCTTTATATCAGAACAGGTGCTTTCTATGTTCTCAACTAGTTCATTCAATTCATCGTTGGAAGCCTCATCAATCAATATTTCCTTGCCTATTCTTGCATGATACCTCCACTTCTCATAGACGATTCTGAACCTGCGTTGTACACTCTTAAGCCTTTCCCTTTCAAGTTCTCTTCCTTTCTCTGTCAGGGTTCGTGTTCTTTCACTTCTTCGAAACCCTTCCACTTCTTCTTCAGATTCAGTGTCTGTAGCTTTTGGTTGAGTGGGTAATTTGGCATTTTCAAGGCAGGTCTCAGTGCTTGAAACTGACATTTTGAGATAACTTGAATAGCTAAAGAGTATGGGCAAATATTGAATTGGATTTCTATTAGACTATGTGTACATGTAAGTTACAGCAAGCCTGAATGTGAGTAGCAAGGACGGTTGTTAATGAAATCCTTGATAACTGTGTGGAGACTATATGAGAAGCCTAACCCTTTTAATATAGACTTCAATATTGTATCAAGACAACTGTATCAACATTTAAAGTTATCTAGACTTCATGTGGACTTCAATTTCAAAACAAAAAATAAGATTTTAAATCACTTTTGGCACAAATATGCAAACAAACCTTAATTTCAGAGCTAATATGCTTAGAAATGCATTAAATCACGTATCCCTCACATAAGAAAAGGTTTCCCTATCAATAGAGTAACCCTTTAAATTTCACTTAAGTTGCCCTTTAACTTGGTTACTTTCGTAAAAACGCACAATTTTACAAATCTTAATGTCCTATTTCCTTTCATCTTTACAAATGACTTTCACTTACTTATGGATTCATATTACTGTTAAACCTCACTTAAGGGATGGAGTTCCCCTTTAAACCTTATAACATGTAACAACCAGGAACACCAGCACATTAGATTTATCCCCAAACACATAGGCTAAGCACACTGTAAAAGGTTAATAGACATGAGTCCTTAGTTGCAGTTTCCAAGTTGAACCACTTCTCACACCACTTTCACTTGAAGATTGTGGTAGAGCACTTCTTGGCTTCAGCATGGAACGCTGCGCTTTCAACACAGTCTAATCACCGTTGCTTGAGGTTGCTATGGCAACAACGCGCCATGGGCTTTGCTTATCTGTTGCTGGATCTCCGTCGCGCCGTTACCCGCTGCGGTGTCGTCTCTCCTACCTGTGTTGAGCAGGTGAGTTCTCACCTTAGCTCTCTTCACAACAACACAGACACAGGTCTGTTCTTTGATACGGGCGTTTATTGCTTGGACACGTCTTTCTCTGATGCTTCATTTCTGAGTCACGTCATTGACATAGCATGAGAACAAAGGAAAATACAAATTGGCGGGAACATGAGTTGAAGTGCATTTACAGGTAGAACAACAATACCTCGTTGGCCGCTTGTCATGAAAAGAGGTTCTTGAGTCCATGAAAGTCCTTTTGAAAGTCTCTTTGACTGTCTGCTTTTAGCTTCAGACGTCGATAATCATAGCTTTAAACACTTTACAGAGCCCGCGAAAGGCATCTGCTCCTTCACTCAAGTTGGATCGTTTACAGTCCCTCAATGAATTCCGTCGTAGTGGTACTACACAGGGAACATTGGTTCCGGGGCGGAACGTAAAATACAGTGGACTAATGTACTTTTGACTGAAACACTTCTACCTGTTACACATTTTGAACTGTATGAAACAAATAATTTTACTCACATCATATTTAAATTTTTAACCTTACATTAAATGAATTATGTATTTATTTATTTATTGCATGAACTTACGGGATCAATTACTAATTATATATCATGAACACATTTATGCAACGGCACTTACACAAACAGTGACTTCATGCACAAAAACAATCACAATATGCATAGATTTATGTGAGAGGAGGCTTACCTGTCCGAGAATTTTTAAATCCTGCTCCACCAAGAAAAAGGAGTAAACAGCAGCAAAGCGCTCCTCCACAAGTCCAAAGATGTATCAGTAAACTTTTTAGTCGAGCCCCTGCAGTATAGACGAGCTGTCAGAAGTCAGAAGTACAAGACGTGATGAGAGGCAGCACATACTGAAGCTGAGAGCAGAGCAGGTTACAACTCATATAAACTCTACGTCACTGCAGCTCTGCTCCCTGCGGTGTGATTCATCCCCCCGGGGGAACAACATGTCACGTAGTCAGATTAAATTGGAAACGTCTGACTTCTTGGGGAAAAAAAATAATTGTTTGTTTCATGAGTAACATTCAGAATGCTACGTATCATAAATGACGGTGGAGAATTAATTTACTGAAGTGAAACTATAGTGAAAGTAGGCTACAACACTTTAATAGGCTACTCTATCAAAAAGTAAGCACAACTACGAGCCAAGTATACCTTTCTGTAGGCCTATGAGGCAAGAATACGTCATTATACTTTTCTTGAGTATATCTCGATCAAAAGATTAAGTACAAGTAGGCCTATAAGCCAAGTATACTTAGACTTTTCTGTATACTGGTCAGTATGAGCCAAGTATACTTAGACTTTTCTGTATACTTGTCAGTATGAGCCAAGTATACTTAGACTTTTCTGTATACTTGTCAGTATGAGCCAAGTATACTTAGACCTTTCTGTATACTGGTCAGTATGAGCCAAGTATACTTAGACCTTTCTGTATACTGGTCAGTATGAGCCAAGTATACTTAGACTTTTCTGTATACTGGTCAGTATGAGCCAAGTATACTTAGACTTTTCTGTATACTTGTCAGTATGAGCCAAGTATACTTACACTTTTCTGTATACTGGTTAGTATGAGCCAAGTATACTTAGACTTTTCTGTATACTTGTCAGTATGAGCCAAATATACTTAGACTTTTCTGTATACTTGTCAGTATGAGCCAAGTATACTTAGACTTTTCTGTATACTTGTCAGTATGAGCCAAGTATACTTAGACTTTTCTGTATACTTGTCAGTATGAGCCAAATATACTTAGACTTTTCTGTATACTTGTCAGTATGAGCCAAGTATACTTAGACTTTTCTGTATACTGGTCAGTATGAGCCAAGTATACATAGACTTTTCTGTATACTTGTCAGTATGAGCCAAGTATACTTAGACTTCTCTGTATACTTGTCAGTATACATAGACTTTTCTGTATACTTGTTAGTATGAGCCAAGTATACATAGACTTTTCTGTATACTTGTCAGTATGAGCCAAGTATACTTAGACTTCTCTGTATACTTGTCAGTATACATAGACTTTTCTGTATACTTGTTAGTATGAGCCAAGTATACTTAGACTTTTCTGTATACTTGTCAGTATACATAGACTTTTCTGTATACTTGTCAGTATGAGCCAAGTATACTCATGTATACTTTTGTTAAGTATGTCTCTGATAAGTACATAAAAAGTAAATTGAAAGCATACTCTCTTATTTTAAGTTTAAAAGAAGTATACTAATAGCACACTTGAATAAGCTTCTTTTTTGCATTGTAAAGAAGTAGGCCTATTGTCAGCAAAGTGTACCAAAAGTTAAAGCACGGCAAAATGACGTCAGATATATATATTATTGAATAGTAGCACAAACGCTGAATTTTAGAACAGTTTGTTTGCAAAATGTTAGCAGTTCATCTTATTTTATGAGCTAGCTATAGGCTACAATATAGCATGTAGCCGCTACATGTTTGGTTTGTAAATTAGCCTAATTACATACATAGGCCTACAATATTTCCCCTTGAACTGTTAAAGTGTAACGTAGCATAATTTATTGACACTAAAATGTAAATAGCCTACAAAAAGTACAAATACCTCAAATTTGACATTAGATTAGAGCATTTTGCTGCTAGCCTGATTTGGTCTGGTATGACCAGTAGCTAATGTTAGCTAATGTTAGCAAACTTCCAAGGGACTTTACTGTGAAATGGACATTACTGAGTCAGTTTGCCAACTTTATGGCTTGTGATACATTTATCGAAGGCTAAATGTTACTTAAGCAAAAGTTACATATCTCAATTAGCCTAGGCCAGTGGTTCCCAAACGTTTTCACATCAAGGACCCCTAAACGAACACAAATATAGACCATGGACCCCCATTTGTTAAGATTTGGTCACAGGGTCCCCCATCCGATAGTATCTTTGCTTTTAGATGTTTTATTACAGAAAGTCTATGAAACCCATAACTAAAATAATCATATATTCGTCATTGTGTCACTTATCGATGGAATTATAATGAAAATAAATAATTTCCCTTTTTCCTGGGGACCCCCTCTACGACCCCTGTGGGTCCCCAGACCCCACTTTGAAAACCACTGGCCTAAGCTACTTTGTTATTATCCACCACAGATATATTGAAGGGATTATAATTTTTATAATCATCATGTCAGTGAGGTTTTATGAGCAGTTCTTGGTCATTCATCACTTCTTGATGTACAGTCGTTGATGCGCAGTAAGTGGGCGAGTTCTTCCTTGCAACTTTTAAGAAATTTCACAACTGAGGAACCTGTTGGAAATGTTAGGCTTTTATTCTGAAGGTAGACTCAGTGTGATTCATGCTGACTAATTTTCATATGTATACTATATTGGAATCTATCTATCTATCTATCTATCTATCTATCTATCTATCTATCTATCTTTCTAATAAACAACAGACTTTACAGATTTTTCAGATGAAGTAGAAGCTTTATTAAAACGTGTGGTGCATATTCTTTAAAGAAAAACAGTACCAAACAACATACAACAAAACAGAGTAGAAAAATAAGTTCATATACCTTCAAACTAGAACATCTATAGTAACCTATATTCTAAAAATAAGATTCTTACATTCACAAAATGCTGCATAATAGCTTTTTCACATAAAAATACATTTTGCAATGCATGAATAAAAGGTATCGATGGTCACAAAAAAGTGCAGCTACACGTAGGAACCTAAAAAGTTTAGTTGTTTTGGCCGATACATCTTTATCGGGTTCATATGTGAGAAAGAGAGAAGCAATTTCAATATAAACAAAAGGCTGGTATGTGGATTCTCTCTCTCTCTCTCTCTCTGCAGATCAATGTGTCTGATCAATTTTTATTAAATAGAAAATGTAAAAATATATAATTGATAGCTTTATTACAACAAGTAAACTGTTCAGGTTCTGTAAGTGAGGCTGGTTCTCAAGTCTTCTTGATTATCACATGCACCACGTGAGTGAAGATGTGCTGGATTATCATTTTTTACAACAGAAAAGTGCAATAACATAAACAAACTCAGGTCTGTAAATCTCCCATTAGACCTGATCAAAACAGCTGAAGTTCTCCTTTCAGGGATGTGAAACCTTACAGTCACTAACAATGTGTGGAGGCTAACAGCTATAATAAGAAAACATGACAACAAAAAGGAATTTGATTCCATAAACACAGTTTGATTGCAGGTAGCTGCAGGCTTATCAGAAGGGTGGGTCTGTTCTTCGTAAATTTCCTAAGCAACTATTTTGGGCTGGATTTGTTTTCTTGTTTGATAATTAAAAAGAGAAATGATATCTTCACATACACCGGTGACAAAAGGCACAGCTTAATTGCAAATAAAAAAAAAATTATTTCAAAATAGCCACAAGTGATTGAAAAAAATCACTTATTTTGTTTAAAATCAAGAAACAACAGGCATAAAATCTGCAGAAACATGAAGGGAATATCAGAGGCACTTCATGGGACATTTGCACCATCATCTTTGCCATTATAACATACAGTACTGTTTAATATTGTACATGGAAACAAATATTTTCTGTGAAGAACCCATGAACAAAAAGCACACCCACCCTTATTTTTACATAAAACATTGATATAAAATACAGCGCAAACTGTTTGCTCATACTTTAAGCATACAGAGCATCACTCATATTTTCTTGTAGCCTACAGAATGTAGACTTTATAGTTTGCCCTTGAAAATAAATACTCTATGTCTACAGTATGTATGTATCACTTTCAATCCTTCCAAAGGCAATACAGCTTATATTATGATTGTGATATGTTATGGATGAACCGAGTGAAATATCTTCACTTTCACTTAAAGCGTTCCTGAATAAACACATTTAGAAGTTAGCTACTTCTTGCCTGCTGTGACAATAATGACACTAAAACAAAAATTCAGTCACCACCAATACAACTTGATCCACAATTTACATTATCAATGAGGAAAATAAGCAAAATTAAGAGGGAAATGGTAGAATTTCTGACCCATAATGCAACAGATGATGCTATTGGTGGAGATTTTTGGTTGTAAAACAATTTGATCCCATTTTCTTTCTTGTTAAACATCTCATGACCCCTCAGATTTATCTTGAGACCTTTTGGGGGGCCCTGGTTAGTTGTACCGTTAAACAGCTGGTGTACAACGAAACTGAAATAGAGTTTCAGTTGAAATCAAGGTGAGTAGATAATGACTGAATTATTATTTGTCATCCAAACCTTTCAAATCAGGGCTAACTTAGCCCAGATAGGTTAAAGATGTGATAGTCTGTCTTTGGCGTTCAATATAAGATAGAGCGCTTCATATTTGGGATTCTCCGGTGTGCTGCCCGCTCCGAGAACCCTAAAAGAACACAAACAGCACAAGTTCAGAAACAGTGTCAGACAACATACTGTATGTAATGTGTTTGCTGCAATGGAAGAAGTATGATTTCATCAAAGTAAAAGTAGCAATACCACAATGTAAAAATACTCCATAACAACCTTATAAATACCTCATAAATACTACCAACAAAATGTACTTAAAGTATTAAAAGTAAACGTATACATCATGCAAAATAAGTGCTATATTGCTATATTGTTATATAGTATATAGGTCTGTCTAAGTTAATGCGATAATAACACATTAATGCAAATTAGTTTTAACGCCACTAATTTCTTTAACCCAAAAACTGGCATGGCCAGTTTCAAAGTGGTCCCTTAACCTCTGACCTCAAGATATGTGAATGAAAATGGGTTCTATGGGTACCCACGAGTCTCCTCTTTACAGACATGCCCACTTTATGATAATCACATGCAGTTTTGGGGCAAGTCATAGTCAAGTCAGCACACTGACACACTGACACACTGACAGCTGTTGTTGCCTGTTGGGCTGCAGTTTGCTATGTTATGATTTGAGCATATTATTTCTGCTTAATGCAGTACCTGTGAGGGTTTCTTATGGTTTTGTGTTGTTCATTGATTTCCAATAATAAATATATACATACATTTGCGTGAAGCAAATATATTTGCCCATTCCCATCTCGATAAGAGTATTAAATACTTGACAAATCTCCCTTTAAGGTAGATTTTGAACAGATGTGCAATTAATTAGCGATTAATCACGATTAAATATTTTAATCGATTGACAGCCCTAATTGTATATTATATAACTTAAATAAAATCTTTGATGCATTACCATGTAAATCTTTTTTTCATATAGTTGATCAAGGTGGAGCTAATGCTTAATCTTTAACAATGCATTATATTTTAAAAGATATGTTTGTCAAATTTGAATCTGCAAAGTAACTCATTGCTGTAAATGTCAGATAAATGTAGTGAAATTAAAAGTTAAATTAAAGAGTACTTATACTTACACTTGAAATGTATTAAATGTAAGTATTAGGTTGTATAAAAAGCAAATACTCAAAGTACAATACCTCGAAATTGTACAGAAGTTGAGTACATGTGTTTGTGACTTAGGGAGATCGATAGTGAGTGAAGTCACTTACTTGTGTCTGACTACTGGAGGGATTGGTACTGCTGAAGTCGGAGTATCTCTTCTTCTGTGGTCTGCAGATACAGGAGAGGAAATGGGCGTACTCCTCTCTCACCTGCAGAGGGCAGCAGAACATCAGGGAAATTCACAAATGCACTGCTCAAAACCCCTGACATCTTTGTTGTTACACTTTCACTTATAGCTGAATTTTTATAGTTTCATCTATTGTGTTAACATCTGACCCTTATGTATACAGACCCAGTTACACACACACATACAGCTAGTGTATCCTACCTGTTTAGACAGCAGGCAGTGCATCAAGAAGACTAGCGCTCCCTGCAGGCTGTTGAGGATAGTGAAGATGTATGCTACCACTGTGGTGCCCTCTTGAAACAGGAAGGCCCCAAACACCCACATCAGACCCAGTATGCACATCTGGGCGATAGCTGTCACCGTGAAAGCTCTGCAGAGTTCAAAAGGAGGATGGGGAAGGGGGGGGGGATCAGAGAAAAGGCAACAGTCAGAGAATGAAAGATAAGATTAACATGAGCCCAAACACACAGATGACTCAGTTGCAGTCTGGAAAACCCCTGCAGTTCAATGTCTATTGAGAGATGGTGGAAGAAGAGAAACCAAAGGCAACTGATGAATAAAAGATTAAAGGAAAAATCCTTAAAGAGAAACACTATTTGAAAAACAGTTTCCGGCAATGTACTGTACTGCACTCTGCACGGGCCCTTTGTAGTATTTGGTGATGTATGCCTCTTATTCCTATTAATGACTGGCGATATAACTCACATCGAGATAAAGAGGAGATTAGTAGCATATAAAAGTTTAACCATCTAAAACACCAGGTTTTAATTTCAGTCCCTCAGAATCTGAGAAAATCCATCTGAAATGAGGAATGGGATGATTTTCCACTGCCAGAAAACCATGGAAACCTTTTGATTATAATCTAATGCTTTCAGAGCTTTTCCTCCCTGGACTTTAGCACAAGACATTCACATTCCCATTCCCCTGGGCTAAATTGAACATCAGTGATTGATGAACCAGTGTATCCAAGGATGGATTATTTTTTCATCAAGGCTAAGATGTGTCTGCAGCTGCTCATGTTTATACAGTGTTGTCTGCAAATGCACCGACTGGAGTAAAATATGAGCATGCATAGTTGGAGTGGGGTGGGGGGGGGCGCACAGTAGCACGTCAGCAGAGAGCAGAGTTGGTACTATAAAAACATTCGCTACATTTTTCCCCCACAAAACTCTCACGTTCTTTCCATCCATGCATTTTTCAGTTCCCAAATCTGCTCCATTTGGGCAACATACATGTTGACTTGCGCAGTGGAAAAGGTGAGGGTCACATTGGTTCACACATTACAACAGCAGGAGCAGACACACACACAGACTGACTTAATTTTGTGCAATTTGGAGAGGTCTGGGTTGAGGCTGGTGAACTTCTGGGCGAGCTTCCAGACGGTGATGATGAAAAAGATGACGTTGAAGATGATGATGAAGCACACGGGGCCAAAGAAGCTCCAGATGAGGCCGTCTTTCAGGGACAGCCAGCAGCTAGTTGAGAGGAAGGAAACACATGTGCATTACAAGGTTTTCGTGAGGTAGATGACAGCAGGTCTCTGTAATGCACTGATGTAATTGCCATCACACATGAAGAATGCAAACACACATACTGTAACACTTACTGACGGTCAGTGCCGTAGCCACTTGGTCTGATGATGGCAGATATGATGACGATAACCAGGGGTGTCCCATAACCAGTGAGGAATAAGTAGAGGGGCCGGATGTTGGCGTTGAACACCAGGACCACCATGCGGTACAGCTGCACCCCTTCTAACAGCATCCAGGTAAACACTCCCAAGAAGAAGAAATGGAGCAACCCCGCAACGAACCTGCAGCCGCCCTGTAATAATGTCACATGAGAACATTAAGAAAGATGAGATCAGAGAGGACGGAGCAGAGGAATGAACTGTCTCACAGCACTAATCTAATAATGACAATACTTTGAATAAGAAATGTCCAAGCTCTTTGTGACTATCATGACTCAGTTAGATTACAGTCAGATTAATTAAATCAAAACCAGCAGTGGAAGAAGTAGTTAGATCCTTAAGAAGGAATACCACTCTGTACCAAAAGTAAAAGTACTCAAATCCTTTAAATGCGTGTATCATTAAAGCTGCAGTTGGTAACTTTGAGCAAATGTGATAAAAAGATATTTCTATAAAGCTGTCACTATATCTTGACAGTAGTGCATGAGACAGATAATACGTGAAAAAAATCATGTTCCTCTGCCTCCTCCTGGAGCTCCTAATGGCATTTGCTAGACTTCAATGTGCCCAAAGGAAAACTACCAATCAGAGCCGAGCAGTTTCTACAGCAGCTGTCAATCACTGCTCCTGAAGCTCGTGAACTCCGATCAAACGGTCAAACTAGGCAGCGCTGATCAAATATAAATCAATATTCAGTTACTGTAATGCTTCTTTCTTGCCTCAAATGTTTTCAGAAACATCTTATAGTGTACTTTTCAGCTGTAAAATGATAAATTTGCTTGGGCCGGTGGGCGGTGCTTGGTTTTGGCTCGACAGTTTTCCACATGGCCAGGTCACAAACTTTCTTTGTTTTGCGAGCAGTGATTGACAGCTGCCCAGACACGGGCATAAATAAATGCAGTTGAGTAAAAAAATACAATATGTGCATCTGAAATGTTGTGGAGCACAATGTAAAGTTGCATAAAATGGAGAGTACAAGTTCCCAAAAACTATTTAAATACAGTTATTTTCTGCCACTGAGTAAAACAGTTCTGGGTCATTTAGAAGTGCTCTCTACTAGTACGTACAAACAAATTTCCTATTTTGTGATTTTCCGCTCCACTGTCAGCCTTCTTAAGAGAACTGTCTGAGAAAAAGTCTCAAAGCACAGTTTTTCCCCCTTTTTTGCCTCAAGATAACCACAGGGGTATTCAACTGTAACGTGGCAGAAAGACGGGCTTGAGGTTTAATATTGCAGGAATGATCTGATGTGGGCTCTGCTTTGGTGCATGTAAACAGGAAGATGAGTGGAATAGTTAATCCCACTGTAACATTTTAATCAAATGACTTTCTTAATAAAGACAAGGTCAATAGTGACATTATTGCAGTGAAACTGTGCAACTGAAGTCATTATTTGCTTGCACAAACATACCACAGGTTCAGTTTGTGAAATGCCAGCCAGAAAGATGAGGTCAGCCATGAAGAGGCAGATGCAGAGGTGCAGGTGGATGGTGGTGCGGGTGCCTTGTATGGAGCGGCAGAACTTGAATGTCAGGATGCACAGTACGAGGCACAGCAGGGAGATGGTCAGCCCTATCACGGTCACCACCTGGAGCCTAAAGTTGGGCTAGTAGAGAAAGACACGTTAGGTCACGAGGTCATCATTTACGACATAATGTGTGAGTGTTTTTTCACACTGACAGCAGGTGAGTGAAGAAGAGACGGAAAGATTGTCCTTCATACTTTACTTGGTAAAACAATAACTAATATTTTGGCCTCTTGGGAGCAGCGCAAACAAACATAGCGTAAACACAGCATTGATATATTATCACTTTATAAAGATGATATGGCAAACTTGTTAGCAAACAGCTGTCTATTTACACGTCCAGCAGATACGGAGCAACATCATCATTCATTTGGAGTCGTGTTTCTGGCCACCTGACGAACTAAGTCCAATATTTACTCTCTTCTTTGGTCTCCACCAACCCCAGAGGGAAATATCTGTCTCTTTTGCTGCTAAATGCTCAACTATGTTCCCCAGCTAGCCGCTAATGTTGCCATTTGGTAGCCATAGGTAGATAAATCATTTATCAGAGCTTCAGCTGTGGCCAAAAACAGCATGAGAAGTTATAGAATAAATAAATAAGCGATAATGAAATAAATAATCAGACAAATAAATTGTGGAAAATATATAAAAGAAACAAGTAATTAAATCAATTAAAATTAATAAATAAGAGTTATAGGACTTAATTTTTTACATTTCAAGCCACTTTTTTTAATTCATAATGTTACTTTTCATAATTTGACAATAGGTTTTTATGGTGTGTGTGTGTGTGTCTGCTTCTTACCTCCATGGGGTAAAGGGCCATGAGCACAGCAAAGCTGCTCAGATGTTCACATGTGCACACAGTGTGTGTGGCATTGGAGTTGGAGGGCTGTTTATAACAACCGTCTGTGGACCAGGCCCCAGTCTCATCCCAGTACGCACAGATGTAGCTCACCTCAGCCGACTTCACTGTGTTCTATAAACAATACAATCATGTCAAAAGCAGACGATATTTCTTTCTTCATATTCCAGTACTCCTGTTTTGACTATAATGATCAAAAGAAGTGGGACAAAAACACTGAGAGGACAGGTGGGACTACCTGTTGATGTCTGAGGGTGATGTTGACGGGGGAGCTCAGGTTCTGAGTGGACGGGTTAGAGACCACAACGGACACAACTATAGAGGAGATCTGAAAGGAGGGTTTCACACCATCCTTTTCATGTCCTGCGAGCTTGTCAAAGGACCGGTTAACAGATATCTCAAGGTTCTTGTAGCTCAACAATGCAGCCAGAGCAAAACCTACAAAAGACAACAAGAAATATGATAGTATTCATTGATAAACATAAAAAGTAGGACCTTTTTTGTCAGAAGAGAATTTACCATGGTAAGATCCCGTCCCAGCTGCTGTTGTCCAGTCAGTGTCGAGTGTAGCATTCTCATTGGTCAGATGGATTGGTCCAGTGGGTCGCGTCATTCCCCTCTGCACTGCAATCTCTGCGTCTATTTGAGCAGATAACTCATTTCAAATAACACAGTTCACATTAGCTTTCCCACCATTATTTATTAAACTTTGCCTGCATCCTCGTCCTGGAAAAGGCAGAATCACAGTTGAGCTTGTGGACACTGTTACCTGTCTCAGTGGTCTCTATCTTGGTGCGGTTGTGTTTGAGCTGCGGGCCAATGAGCATAATGGCGTTCTCAACCGTACCAAGTAGTCCGCTCACATCTTCACTGCTGTCCAGGTGACCGGGGGACAGGATGGCCTCTGTTGCTGTGAATAGTTTCTATCCAGGTTGCAGGACACAAGAGAGGGGGAATTGAGAATACCGTATGTGTTTGTAGGTGTAAGAATGTGTGCGTTTGCGTTGTATCTGCTGCTCTGACCTCCAGTAGCGCCTCTCCATCGGTTTTTCCTTCACCAGTAGCTCTTGGGTTAGACAGAGCCAAACAGCTGTTTCTCATCAAGGACATAATGTCTGCCAGGCCTCCGAGCGTCTGAGAGACAGAGACAGAGACGGGGGGAGAGAATAATAAGACTATTCAGTTTGCCCTCTAGAGTTCATGTATACTAAACCCTACAGGGCTGCAGGGAGGTCAAGTAAATGGAGGAAATTGGTTGAAATGTTCTTGTGCTGACGTGCACTTTGAGCTGCAGGGACAAGTGGGAAAATAAACCCTTTAGAAGAACTTATTGTGCTAATAATTTTGTATCTAACAATGCAGCTTACCGGCCCGCTGCCTCCATTGAAGTTGTCACAGCTGAGCTCTAGATGGAACGGAGCGAAACAACAGATTATCATCTCAGTTTGATTCGTCACTACAGTATGCATTGAAAGCAGAGGAGTGTGATATAATCTACACAGCAGAGCAGCAGCACTGAACAGAAACTCATCCCCATTATCCTGTGAGACATACACCACAGGTTATCTGAGCTCAGATGAGTCAACGCAGAAAGTACGCAACAACGACATCTGTGTTGGGAAGTTTATCCAAGGAGGGTGTGAACAAGTAGAGGCTTAATATGAGGAGAAAAGTAAGTAGGTAGGTAATGGTGATGGAGAGGGATCGTGCATGCATACACTCACCTGAGCATGGGGTCCTTGGGATGCCATAATTGGTGTATCCTTGGGGACACTTGCACCAGTAACTCCCATCATTGTTTTTACAAGTCCCTTCTTTTCCGCAGAGTTCTGCTTTTCCTATTTCTTCAGCTTCGACGCATTCATCTATGTCTGTGTGAGGAGAGGGAACAGAGACATCAGTTATCACTGGCATTCCTCGAGGGCAATGGTTTCAGTGAGACCAGCTGGAAACAGATCTGAATATAGCAGGCATTGCAAATGGAACAAACATCTCTGCAATGTAACCAGGGGCACGGTCGTGTGAGTCTTTCATGGTTGGCAAAAGGATCTTAGACAGCTCCGAACTTTCCGGGTAACCGGTGTCATGAGATGTTCTCAAGAGCTGCAATTTGTACTAGCAGGAGGCAGGAGATGGCTTTGTGGTTTAGGTCAGAGTACAGGGATGGCTGAGTCACGATGAAACAAAAGCATGTCTGACCTTTGGGAGATCAGCCCAGGACAGGCAGTGTTTGATTTTGGAAATGATCCCTATAGGTGGAGAGGGAAGCTATGAGTTTCCTGAATCTTTCATAAGAGTTTTATTTGAATGTGTTTCTATGTGCCTGTAAAATTGTTGTCAGAGGAGTTGCTTCTGTTCTTCACTGAGAAGCTCCCAAAAGATTTCATTATCACTACAATCTCTCGACTGTTCGGCTTAAAGTAACTTTTGATAAAAAGGAAATAACACATTCTCCTCCTTACGAATTAAAAGTGGAAATTATTTGCAGTAAAATGCACCAATACTCCCAAGGGTTTTGCTACTACAATCTTACCTGGGCTACTATGTTATATCTTTTATCATTAAACCTGCAGTAGGCAGAATATTTTTGGCATTGGGCAAAAATTCCATAATAACCTTTCAGCATATTGTAATTCAAGTGTTCTGAGAGATAACTAGACTTCTGCACCTCCTCATGGCTCTGTTTTCAGGCTTTAAAAAATCTATGACGGGAGACTTTGACCAATCACAGGTAATTTCAGAGAGAGAGCGTTCCTATTGGCTGTTCATTCAACGGAGGCAGCTGTCAATCACTCATTACAGTAACAGATTTTGATTCATATTTGATCAGCACTGCCTAGTTTGACCGTTTGATCAGCGTTTGTAAATGATTGACAGCTGCTCAGAGACAGCAGGCTCCTGCTCGGCTCTGATTGGTTGTTTTCCTCCGGTCTGTGAAATCTTGCAGATGTCATTAGGAGCACCGGAGGACACCAGAGGACACAAAGTCACATGATTTCTTTCAGATTATCTGTCTCATGCACTACTGTCAGGATATACTGAACGTTTTCTAAAAATAACTTTTTTTTAATCATATTTGCTCTAATTGTACCCACTGCAGCTTTAAGGCCTCAGTATGCTAAGTCGTACGAAATGACATCTGAGTATTAGACAGGTTTAGAATGGCGCTCTACTTGGCCATGACAGCGTGCTGCTTGTCACGTAGTGGCAAGGGCAGGAAAACACGCTAAAATGGAGTGCAGAGGACACATGACACAGTGTCGCTGGATATCTATCAGCTGATAATCAAATAGCAGCAGAGATGCTTTGGTTAACTTTAATTTAACAATTTCAAGTGTCGGCAGAGACGGTGCAGTGCAGCTTTCATCTACATTGTTACCTCTGCCAAGGCCGAAGGCCTAGGAAAGAGATTATGTTTTCACCGGTGTCGGTTTGTTGGTTTGTTGGTTGGTTTGTTGGTTTGTTGGTTTGTTGGTTTGTTGGTTTGTTTGTTGGTTTGCTGGTTTATTGGTTTGTTTGTTGGTTTGTTGGTTTGTCCGTTTGGAGGATTACATGAACGACGTACATGAAACCTGCCTCTCTGAGCGCACTTCTAGTTCATTGCTAACAATACGTGTCTTATTTTGTGTACTTGTCACACCAATCAACTGTAGACAAGTGTAAATAAATAGACACTATATTCACCTCTGCAGTTTCCACGGCTACTGGTGGCATTGATGTACCCAAAGTGGCAGGTGCACTCGTAGCTCCCAATCCGGTTCGTACAACTGGCATTGTGACCGCAGATATTGCTATCATCGTGGCACTCGTTGACATCTGACAAAGAAGCAAGACAAGTTGCATAAGACCAGTTGTACAAGAGAGAGAGACACTGATCACACACAGAGACACACACTCACCTTCGCACTGTCCGTCTAGAGTGAAGTTAACCTGCCCTCTGGTGTGTTTGTAGCCCCCCGGGCACTGGCAGTAGTAGCTGCCAATCGTGTTGAAGCAGTTTGTGTTATCCCCACATAGTCCTTCGGCGCACTCATCCCGATCTGGATTTGGATACAAATACATAAAGCAAAGAGAATACAATTATAGTGATGAATCTCACAGGTCAATACATAATAAAACATTCTTGTCAGTAAAAATAAACTTGTCATTTTGATTTTAAGCAATATTTCTTATTAGCTCTTTTTGTTTTAGCTCCTCTGTCCACTTGTATTTGTTTTTGCTAGTTGCTTGAAATCGTGGTGATCTAAGAATTTAAACCTCTTCTACTGTTGTTTTCATTGCAATCTACTCTGGATATATCCTAAAATGGAAAAAACTAAGTGGAAAGTCACCAAAAAAAAAGGCTACTTTTCTTGGTCAACTCCAGTAAGAGGTATTGCATAATGAGAACACCACTTATTTCTGTGAGCTCTTGTCTTGAGTAGAAGCCACTATAAAAACATTGGTGGACAGAAGCAAGACAGTGGAGAGGGATGATTAAAATGAGAGGTCATGGTAGATTATTACCAACACATTCACCGCGTTTTGTTTCGTAGCCCTTGCCACAATCAGGGAAACATTTCCCCAGCATACACAATAAGCCTGTGGGGAAAGAGAGAAAGAGGTCATTTAGTTTCAATTCACAATTAGGGCAGAATCTTGCAATAACAAGGAAGACACAATTGACACATTGTGCCCTTTTTAAAACTTTACTCAGCCAGTCAGGCCTTCATGGGAAACCTCCAAGCATAATTCTTCCCAGAAAGGGCATTTGAACAGCTCAATTAACCCCCCGAGTTGGCTCCAAAAGCATGCTACACTGGGGATGGTGCAACAGTTGAGCAAAAATTGTAACCCACAGTAGTGGTGCCCCATTTTAATTTTTGCTCCTGATAAAATTATAACCTATGACAAAACTTCCCCAAACTTAAATTTGAGAATTATATGCAATTTTGCTGCTGAGCTATTACACAATTTCCAGTAATGATGGTATTCATTTACATGTCAAAACATACCTCAGAGTTTTCAATTTTCCTGTGAAATGTCTCAAACTCCTGACTTTTTGAACGAGCGGTCTCAACACTATTGGATATATTGACATGAACATGGTAATGAACATCTGCATGTTGTCATTCTGAACATGTTACTGATCATCTACATCTACACATCTACACTGACTGTGCAATATCATAACTACTACTCGTGTAATCCAAACTGTGCAATATTCATTCTCACTGTGCAATATCATTTTTCCACTTGTACAATTGTTAATAGTCTGGTAATAGTCAATACTGTTTATATTGTTCCCATTTATTTATTTCCTTCTATTTAAATTGTTCATACTTTGTTTCATGTTTCTTTTGCTTTTTGCACCGTGTTGTATCTTGCTTTTAGTTTTTTACCCATGCATCTTGTTTTTTGCACTATCCCCTTTGCTGCTGTGCACTGCAAATTTCCCCACTGTGGGACTAATAAAGTAATATCTTATCTTATCTTAGCTTATTGTTGACAAGTTAGTTCCTAATAAGGCAATTAAACTGAAACTGAAAATTGTTAAATGAGAGATTAAGATAATTTAGTTGTAAACAAGGTAGGATGTAAATAGTTGAATAAGCCTTTAGTTGCAGCTCTTTTGTTTGATTGGTTGTTGTAGGTGTCGGTCAGTGACACCTGTGTGGTGATTGGTTGTAGATCAGGAAGAGGGCGGGCGAAAGAGAAACACACGGGAGAGACGCTAGCGAAGAGTTCAGGAAAAAGAGTTAGGTCGAGTAAATGGAGGAAAAATAGTAGCAGTATGCTAAGACACCAACACACAGTTTTCTCTTTTTAATGTCGGTTAATTAGCCCGACCGTTAGTGTCTGTGTGTTTGTAACAGTTAGCCGCTAAGCTAGGGTGAGTAACGATGCTAACTGTTGAGCTACAGGATGCTAATTCAGTTTATCTGGTAGCTTCGGCTAGCAGCAGTTTCTTTAAGTTAGCTTGTGTGAATAGTGGATAAGTGAACCAGTTGAGTGTGAGCTTGGACCCGGCGCTGCATTCAAGGTCAGACTGACCCCACGGTGAGCGGGAAAGCTGTGTGGGTCCTCTGATGAAGACACCTGTTGGCCCGTTAAGATGCTACAAGGTCGCTATTGCTCGATCTTTAGCACCACAAACTGTTTCTCCAGGACTGAAGCTGAACTGTGAGTTTGACTTTCTGTGTTTTTTCTCTATTGAGGATAACCTGAGCAACACACAGGCCTGCAACTTCTCTTCTATCTGATGTGTGAGGGTGTGAAGGTGTGTTAGGGTGTGTGGGAGTGTGAGGGTGTGTGGGTTTGTGAGGGTGTGAGGGAGTGTGAGGGTGTGTGAAGGTGTGTTAGGGTGTGAAGGTGTGTTAGGGTGTGAGGGAGTGTGAGGGTGTGTGAAGGTGTGTTAGGGTGTGTGAAGGTGTGTTAGGGTGTGAAGGTGTGTTAGGGAGTGTGAGGGTGTGTTAGGGTGTGAGGGAGTGTTAGGGGGTGTGGGCCCACTGTGAGGTTTAGTCTAGTTTGCTAAAGAGCTCACTTTGTGGTTAACAGGGTTATTTAAAGGGATTTTGCCTGAGAGGATTGTAATATTTTGGTATTTCTTTCAGGTAATTAATTGATCTGCTAATTTTCGTAGAGGTAATTTTGTTTAATATCATTTTAAGGGTTACCATTTATTATTTTAAAGGAGTCTAAAATTGTATTATTTTTTTTTTACCTTTCAACTGAGAGGGGAAATATTGTTTGTACATTTCAAAAAGCAGTCAGTAATAGTTATTCCTTTTCGTTCCAAATATTTGTCTGGGGTCAGTTATTTAAAATAGAGCATATAGTCAACTAGAATAGGCCCTTTTCAAAGCAGCCATTTTGACATGGCATTGCAGGGTAAACACAGATCTAATTGATCAAATCAATTATGGTCCCGTTCTATTAATGTCACAGCCGTTCCAGTGAGCCCGCATGCACAATACCAGGACCCTGGCCAACCTAAATGGAACAGGACCATTAATATTATTAGTTAAACCTGCGTTTACCCTGCAATGACATGTCAAGATGCCTGCTGAGAAAAGGGCCTATATATACATATATATATATATGTATATATATATATATATGTATATATACTGTCGTAGGGAATTATAAGTTTGACCCAAAACAGGTAAACCCTTCGTGGTAGCTACTTTAGGAGTCCAAACCCACACACCCCATCATTCCAGTCTAAAGTTAGTTATATCAACTTATGCATAATATAAAGTGTTGGTGTGCTGCAGACTGGGCTGTAGGCTCTTGTAACAAACATGTAACAAATACCTAAGTAAAAAACAAAACAAGAATAACAAATAAAATGAACAGTAAAGATATAGAAAACTGTCAACAAACAAATAATCAACATAATTAAATATGACTTGAACTAAAAGGAGTGGGAAGAAGTAACTGTCACAGCCTATACATGGTCCTACCCTTTCTCCATAACTCAAACAATTAACTAAATATTTATCATATATTACTTTTTTTTATTTCAATTCCAACCTTAGTAAAGAAGTGATATTTTTCACCGGTTGTCCACGTTAGGTCAGATAACCCTTTATTATCTGTTGATGTAAAGAGTTAAAGCAGCAGAAGGAGCTGTGGTGTCTCTCTTTCACACACTGCGGGTGAAGTAGCCTGTCACTGAAAGACCTGTTTAACAACGCACGGGGCGAGCATTCGCCTTTTGTAGATCATCTTCAGAACATTGTAGTTTCACAACAGCAGACCTGCGTCACTAACAACCGCCGCCGTTGCTTCATAATTACAGAGCCTAATGTAACTTAAGTGCAGTCGGATTCTCTCAACGCCGCGGTTGTATTTTATAAGTCCTTATGAATTCTCCTTCACATCTTTCCTTGACCCCATGACGTTTTCCACCGAGGTCAAGGAAAAGTGGTTAGAAAAAGACATTAGCACGCATTTTTTTACTTTTCGACCGCAGCCTTGGTCGTGTTGGTACTTGGGTCACTATTGGAATCAATTGTAGCTGCTGTGACATCAAGCTGACTACGTCTGCCATCCTTCAGTAACGTGTTTTCATAATTGTTGGGTTTAACTAGACAGTTTTCAGGTGAGCTTGTGTTGGTTTGCTGTATGCCACCTTTTGAATTATATGTATATGTGCATGATTTCAGTGATTGTTTTCTTCCTCCTGCTAAACTCCACCTCCTACTGGTCATATTACCCACACACCACAACAGACACACGTCAGTCACATTTTTTGACTCATGATTCACCGGTGAAGAAAGCGACGCCCCCTCATATGGCGTAAGTACAAGAATATTCCAAACCCTCCTGCGTTTCCCTCCCTCGATCACAATGAGCCCTCTGTCGTTCTCTGATGAAGCTGGAGCTCCCACACTAACACCACTTAAGGAAATCCAGGCAGAGTTTGACAGCGAGTGTGTGAAACAGTGTGACTTGAGTCTAACTTCATGACTAAATAACTGTGGACAGAAACAAAGCCTGCAAATATACAAAGAGTGACTTTGTGCTCAGCTCGCAGCTGACTTTCATTCACCAGTAAGCACAGTGGTGAATGAGAAGCTGTCTGTAACATAAACTGTCCTCTCTGTGTGCCTCTTCTGTCTCGCATTTATTCATAAGCTGTATGTTGCATTTTTGTCAGTCTGTCTCTCTTCCTGTTGCATTACCTCTGGGACTGATAGAAAGTGGAAGTTATAAACGCAACCTACCCTTTTTGCACACGCCAGGGTTCGTCTCTATCTGTGTGTGTGTTATGTCGCATGCATATGAGAGCAACTGCAATTTCTTATAACCCAAAGGCCTCATTTAACTTAACTAAAAGTTAAGCTGACTAATAAAAGCTGTTTAGTCACATGTTTACAATTCAACACCTATTTCAAAACTATTGTAAAGTTTGCTTCTGCTAGCAGTACTGAAAAAAATAATAAAACGTTTTTGGTTCAATACCTTGATGCTCAGTAAACTAAACATACCAAATTACGATAACGATTATATTGATTACCAATAAAACAAACCATGGATGGACTTTAGTTTGTGTTCGACATCCTTTAGTATATGAATTTAGGCATAGATCATGAGCAGCTGTTCTAGCTTGTCTGTAGTCTAAATAAAATCATTGGACACAATTCTGTTTTTAGGGTCATAAATCATGGAATAGCTCCTCAGAATAAAAAACATCTGTCTGATTGTGTTGCCTCAAAATCTTTCAAACTTGAATGACATTGTTCAAGTAAATGCTCAACTATTTTTTTTATGACAGCCCCTCCTGTATTTTCAAACTGGGCCTCCTATAGGACATTTCAATTTCACACTCTTTAAAGGAGCACTGACAGCTAGTGTTTAAAATGGGTAACAGCAGTCCAAATTCAAAACATCATTGCAGTCAGTGCAAGTTTTCGTAATTTGAGGGTTACTTTCTGGACACAACCGCGTTAGCCTCTGTCCAGCAGTAGTCTCGGTTCTCCAGCTGTGTGCCTCAAATACTCACTTTCTTGATAACCCAGCTGCACACGGACCACAGAGAGATGTGCCGGGGCTTTTCAGGTCGGGTAGAATCTAATGTTATGTTATCTCTCTTTTGGTCTCTGCCAACTTGTGACTGAAATATTTGCAGCGTGCTGCAACAGGAAACAAGGTGATGAAAACCAAAACCATAAAATTGTGGGCCAGAAAACCAAAACTCTGAGCTGTAAGAAGCTGAAATGCTCTGTAGAGCTGAGGGACACTGCAGTTGGGTGATAGTTCTTGATGGGTTTGTCACTATAAGTGACTCCTTTTCACACCATTGTTAATATAAAAGTAATTGTTAATATCAGAGGTTTTGTTATATTGAGTACCTCTGCTTTTGTTGCAAACATGAACCAACAGTGTGTCGTTTGGCTCTGGTTAGGAAACCAAACTATGATATGATCATTAAATATAATGGATAAATATATAAACAGAATATTACTTTTTATATTGACATACATTTTTCATGTATTTTGTTTTACTTAATAATTTTCATAGCAGATTTCAGACAACATACATAGTAGGATATATAATATTACCTGTAGTAGTATAGTGTTATATGGTAGTTCAGTACACCCTATTATGTTTTGGATATGATATGATGTAATATGTATGTCCGACATGGTAGGGCTGGGACGATACACCTATCTCCTGATTCAATACTATCTAGATACTTGGGTGCCGATTGGATAGGTATTGCGATTTTTAAGTATTGCGATTTGATATTAAGATTTATTGCGATTTTTGTTAACTTTTTTAACACTAGCCCATGGGAAAAGTTGAATCATACACTTCTAGGGACTTTTACTTAAAATATCTAAATGAATACAGTGAAAAATGGAAATTTCTGATTTTCAGCATGTATGAAGTCAGAGATGTCCTGAAGTCAGATATACTGTATCAGTCATTATTTATATAAAAAAAAAAAATCCAGCAACCCATAAATCAAAGACTAAAGACATTTCCCTTATAAATTAGTGTTTTTTTTTCTTTTTAATTTATAAGGGACATGTAATGGTTTATACTTCTGAATTCTGTATACTTCTAAAAAATCGCAATACATAGGTGAATCGATTTTTAATAATATGGTCACCATATAGTGTACTCAATGATATCAGTACAAAGATGGAGTAAAAAAACATGTGTGTAAAAAGTTACACACTGTAGTCATAGTGAATTTTACTGGTATGTTATAAATATGTCCAATGGTGGTGAGCTTCAAAAATCTGCCTGACAGATGCATAAACCACAAATATTTCTATCCTGTCAAGGTTTGTGGTTTACTAAAACACGCTTATTTTCTTCCTGTTGTGAGTCATTGTGCGCCATCAGACCTCTGCACGCTGCCACAACTCATTCAGGCTCTGGGTTTATTTTACTCTGACAGCCTGAGGAGCTGCTCTAACTGACCTGGGCCGCCCTGCAGCGTCGGTCCGGTGACTGCGGTTCTTACTACACAGCAGCCACTCTGACCTACGTCCATACATCACGGCAGCAAACACAGCTGAAGGGCTGTGCACAGTGCTCACTGTCTGACCGGGTGACCGTTACTGATGTTGCCCATGTGACCTAGAATTAAGTTTCTAAAAATGTCACCCATTCTACTATCAAATAAACAAGTTGTGACCGTTGGTAATAGTTGCCATATTAGTGGTGAGAAATTGAGAAATGGAAGCTTATATATGGATAAAAAAATACATTTATTTACATGTTTCCATAGCTGTCATATATGAATAAGAAGCGGTGTGTCTGACTAAAACAAAAAAGTAGAAGTACATCAGCTGATGAACATTTCCACCAAACCTCCCTGTACTTTTGGTTTCTTCATTTTTCGCAACACACACACACACACACACACACACACACACACACACACACACACATTGTGCTCTCATTGATTTACTTACCAAGAATAAGTAGCTCCTTCCCAGACCCCATGTCAAAGGCAAACCAATATCCCCACACAGCTGATGACTTTATCAGAACTATGAATTACTTGTAAATCTTGTAGATCTGGTTGATGTCCTGTCATAAAAGTTTAGATCCTGTCACAAAGTTCAAGAAATATTTGAGTATTTTTCAGACTTCTCTCTAGTCCAAGGTCCATAAAATCCAGTTTGAGAGTAAAAAAAACCCTGAAAAAAGATAAATCCTTTCTGTAGATGATGATTGTATGTCAGAGAAAATAACAGTGAACCTTGGCCAGCTTTCTTCCTCTCTCAGATTCAGACTCTGTCTGAGCACGCCTTGCTCTCCCCCTGATTCACAACCCCTCCCTCTCTCTCTCTCTCTTGCTCTCTCTCTCTCTCTTTTCCTCCCTTTCACTTATCCGTGTGGCCTTGTCTCTGTCGCGTCACTCTTTCTTGCTCTTTTCTTTCACTCCGTATCTTTCCATGTGAACACATTTCTCACACTGGCACCGTATCACATTGCTTACACAAACCCCCCCTCTGTCTACGCCGTCTTTCACATTTGCCTTTACGCTCCAGCGGGCTCTATTTCAGGAGCTATTCACAACACTCTCATGAGAGACAGAGAAAGAGAGGAGGAGGGAACAGAGACCGAAGAGAGGCCGATGACTAACACTCAGTCTAAACAGCTGCTGTTGTACTTGAGTTTTGCCAGTAAGTAATCGCATATCGGTTCCCATTCTCCCAACTCCTACTCTCAATCTCCTCCTACTTTTTCTCCTTTCCCCCCCAAATGTTCAGCCCTTCACCCAATTCCAGTGAAAAAACCTTCTGTGCTTTCTCAACCCCCCAGACAGTAAGAAAACAGACTAGAGACGGATGCAGGATGACCTCTATTAAAGTGAAATTCTCCACAAAACCACAATGATGTGGTTCAGAGGAAACAGCATGGTATATAAGTCGTTATAACTCTACATATCATCTAACATGCATAAAGCGCTGAGCTAAAATAATCCACAAACATTAAGTATATTGTATCACTACATCAAGATAATCATAATAACTCAACTAGTACAAACCATTCAAGGAATAATATCAAATATGTGAGGACACTTTATTTAGGGTGTTTGGTTACTTTGGTTTGGCGGTTGCTGGGTGAGTCTAACTACATGGAAACAAAAACTCAATTGCAGCAGCTTCAACTTTCACCATTACGCCCCATCTGCCTTTGGTTACTGTTGCTTCATCTGACAAGCACCAATAGTGTACAGAGGTAACTGTGGCAGGTTTACCACATGAAAGTATAAAGAACGGGACAAAAACATGCTTCTAGTATGCAATTTTGTTATCTTAAAATGACAACTGTTGCTGGCAGATTATATCAGCTGTAGCTAACGTTGGTTAAAAACTTTGCATCCAGTTGACTTGTTTTAAACCCCAATTATTAAATGGCTTTTCTTGAATACTAGATTCTGATTGGTCAATCACGGCATTCTACGGTCTGTTATTTCTTTATAGCAGACCGTTGCTATGTATAACAAACCTGATGTCGGACTCTGACCGACCATTTTTGTGTCAGTAGCTGTGTAATAAGGGGGATAATGTACAGCTAGTATGTACAACCAACCACTTCAGGGCAATATGTCTTTTATTTCACAACAATGACCAGTGCACTGTACACCGTTTCAGAAATAATCTCCGTCCACACTATCACGCCTGAAAACGCATATGACCACACATACATTCATGTACACTGGGCATGTGCGTGCTGGTGTAAACAGAAAGCGGCGCTGGACACGGAAATTGATTCAAAGCGCTCAAATAATAGCTTTTCTCCTGCGCATGTAGGCAGTTGAAGCATTATGAAAAGCAGAATTTAACTGCACAACAGCTACTAGCATAGACAACAAGGTCAGCAACACTTGTAACGCATTATCCATGTTGAAATTAACCAATGGTGGTCGAAGCTGATGTCGTCTGTTTTCTTCCGGAAAAGGGTCACGTGACGGGGTGTGACAAATCAGGGAAGGACACATCATGACTAATAAGACCCAAAGGTTCAAAGGTTTCTGTCCGTCCAGACCAAAACGCAACCCAGAGTTTTCAAACTAAAACGGGGTCAGTGGCATTGAAAAGTAGATTTTTCAAACGTCTCAAAACGTTGTTTCAGGGGCTCAAAAACGCCGGAGTAGTGGACGCTACGTATAAACGTGCAAAAGTTATGCGTTTTATAACAAAAACGTATTAGTGAGGATGTAGCCTTTAAATGTGGAGAATTGCTTTTACTACAGACCCATGCACACTGCTTCTACATGTGGAGAAAACCAAAGCTTGACAGGCCTACCATGCGGTAGGTTACGGTAACTAGGCTATGGTTGAATGATTGCTGTTCGGCAAATGGTCAGTTGAATCTTGCTCTACCTCTGATGCAAGAAAACAAAAACACAAAGATGCAAAACAGCAGCTGTGAAGGAGAAGACCCCGGTGGGAGGGAGAGAAATGAAACTGTGTTTGAGTATTGAGTGAGTGGAGTAGGAACATAACTTAACGTGTAGTTTTAGTTTTTTAATATGTAGATTTAGACTTATACTCAGATGTGTGATATGGTAGTAGTCATGGTTACCATGCACCACACAACAAGAACAGCATCTACCACATTAATTTCTGTCATGAGCGTGTGGTACACATGATAGGTGTAGATAGGTTATCTATGCATGTTCCACACAGTGACAGTGGATAGTAAGCGAATGGTCAACAACTGTCTGCTGTTTCCACAGAGCAAAACATACACAATTGTTGCACAACACACTGTAACCGTTGCGCGCATGGGTCATTTCCATCAGAAGCGGATTGTGTGTTCTCCTTTCCCAAGCTCATCACAGGGAGAGAAAAGCTAGTTGATAGGACCTCTTTTCCTCCCTTCAGTCTCTCATTGTCGCTCTCTGTCTTGGTTTTCTTAAGCATCCTCTTGACTCTCTGTCATCGTTTCTCATCATATTCGCACAGACAGAGGACCAGACATACGGAGACAAATGAGCAGACGCATGGAGACAGACTAATCACCCACACATGTGATTTGTGTGTGTGTTTGTGTAGGTGGGGCGCACAGATCGATGTCTGTCTTTCAGCAAGTGTCAGGCTGTGAAAAGTAACTGCAACTTTGTAAATGTACGATTGTACGCTTTAGTGTTTCCATATGGAAAGATCCAGTCAGTGTGTGCGTGTGTGTGTGTGTGTGTGTGTGTGTGTATGCGCTCATGTTGGCAGCCAGTGAACCTTAATCCTACATGCATAAAATGGACATCCATCGTGACCATTAGTCATCCAAAAGGAGAAACAGTATGGGAAAAATGTAATCTGTCAGAGGGAGAGTGTTATTTATAAGACTAACAAGTAGCAGTGATCATTAGACAGTTATGAGAAAGCCCTGGGTTAGTTGTGAACTGCATGTGTGCATGAGTGTGTGACATATTTTCACTTCGCAAAATAGCTGAACTGAGACCCTTCCATGCTGACACAGTGCTGTATGTATGCAAATACTCAAAATGTCTGATTATTGTGCTAATTTAATCCATCTGTCCATCTGTAGGCAGCTACCTGCAACACCACAGACGTGTAACACATGTTGTTAAGATTTGTCTTTGGGAAACATGACGTAACTGGAGGCTTTTTCCCCACTCCCTCTGTCCTGACCTAAACTTTAAAAACACCAGTATGTTGCGTGTGAATCTATGAGTCCATACAGTATGTGCAAGTTTTATGATCGGGTTTTAAGAACTGCATATTTGTAAGATCCATTCTTGCATTTGTACCTCACTGTTTTTGTGTGTAACTTTATCACTCAGATCAAAAGAGGTTGCATCGTAATGCTTACTCAAGTCACAGAGATATGAGGAAGGTGACTGGATAGCTCTGTGGCGGTACTGAGTCAGAAGACTGAAAAACAGTTCCCATCCACATAATAATATAAAATAAAATGCCTTCTTAATAATAATAATGAACAAATGCCTCTTCAATAATGAACAAATGCCTCTATATTAACAAACAATTAAGGAAACTGAAATATTGGTTTGTGTTTTTCCTTTTACCCTCCTTTAAAGTTTTCCCAAATAAAATACACTAAAAGAAATGGGTATAAAGGGTTTCATTGAAAATCAACAAATGAATAGAATACAAAAATACAGCCTGCAGGCGTTAGGCTATTGTAAGGCAAGCCAGCTGTTGCACAAATAGCACCTAATCGTCCCAGTGCAGGTAACCTAATTGGTTGGCACTTAACTTGTTTCCCCAACTAGGAGTCAACACTCTCAACAAACAAAACACAAAGATCACAGAATCCCAAAAGGGCCCAAAACAGACCAGAGTTTCTGGTAAAGCTGATAACACATGTTGCATTGAGTGAAGGAGAGATCAGAATGACACTGGGTGTGCAGTTTCCCTCCTCTTTTAAGCCCTACAGAAAGGGCGTCGTTACACCCTGATTGGCCAAGAGGGGAATGCACCAAGCTGCTCTCAACAATCATTTAAGAGCCAGTCCCCACACCCTGCGCAACAGGTGAACTGAATAACCCTCTAATCACTCAGCAACTCAACCAAAAAAACACCAGGGAAAAGGGAAACAACAGCAAGCACCAGAGAATTGGCAGCTGCCACAGCTCTGATGAACAATTTGACTCCCTGATCTCTACTTCTCACTAATGATGTAAAAGAGGAACTCTTGAGTCCCACTCAGCCTCTGAAAACAGTTGTATAATGTTTTACGTAGCTCTGGAGAGTTTGGGATTGACTCTTAAAATTATTTGCAGAAAGCCTGTGTTACAAAGTGGGTGTATGTTGTTTGAAAGAAGTGGGCATATAGGAGGCAGGGGGGTCTAATGAAAGACTATTAACTTCCTTTATGGGAATTGTGCTTGAGCCATACCAGGGACTAGAAGTCAGACTATCTCTTGTGAGTTCCCCATATACAGTTCTTTATTGCAAACACACTTGTGGCCACATCACAAGCAATGTCATCTCTGGTCCCCTTCGTTGTTCTTCTCCTCATCCTCCTCCTCTCCTCTTCCTCTACCTCTCTCTTCCTCTTCATCTACTTCTTCGTCTCGCTATCACTGTCTCCGTGTTTGCAAAGTTCTCACAAAAGAGGTGAGCTGACCTGAGATCTATATATAGTGCTAAGGATCAGACTGATTTGTGTTCAATTTACACGTTTTCTGAAACCATATACCTCTTATTCTCAGAACTCAACACTCAAATCCCAATTACACACACACTACAGGCAAAACTCCACAAATCTCCTGCAAACTGAAACTCTGCCTTCAAAACAATGTTATGTCTTTTCAAAATGGTATTTTATGTTCAAATGATAAACACACACCCATCATATGAGTAGACATGTCTAAGAACCAGGTGAACACTGATGTACTCAATGTAAAACACTATGAATGGAAAACACTTGTGTAAATTAATTATCAGGAGACTTGTGCCTTTTGCATATTCAATGTTACTCCTGTAGAATAAAATATATAATGTTGTAAAATATTTTGCGTAATGTGTTTTTATACTAAAAATGTAAAACACACAAATATACTGTTATATTAACAAAAACATGTTTTAGTTTGTTTTTTCCCAAGACACTTTGTATATCCCAACAAACACAAAGTTGGATGTGTTGAGTGTTCTACATACAGAACAAACAATAGGAGCATGTACTGTATACAGTAAAAAAAAAAAAAAAATGAGGCTGCATCCTGTCTTCTATTTCAGTCTGGGCACAGCACCTCATCAACATCACAGCCAATGTTCTCCCTGGCCCATACTATAAATGCTGTGTATAGGTACAGTAGGAATATGATTGATCTCATACATACTGTTTATGAAACATACTTTTTGTTTACAGTACTATTGTCCACTTGCAATGCTACAGCATTGAGTACTGTATTGAGAGTAGATTTCTTACCTACTGTGAACCTTCGTACAGTAACTGTGGTTGTACTCTCTGCCCAGCTTCTCTCATTGTTGGACCATGGTCAACCAAAGTGGCCAGTGGATTATGCTCTCTTCCTCTTTATCCTCCTCCGCTTCCTCTCACTCCTCTTGCTATGCCTCTCTCTCCTGTTGGTATGTATTGCTCCAAAACACAAGAGTTCCCCTGTGGCCCTTTTATTGCTAAAGCTCTGATTGCTAATGGAACAACTGTGCAACATGTGTTTGTCTATGTGAGGAGTCAGAGTGGATAGTAGGGGATGTAAGTTTAGCATTTTGTGTGTTACACTATTTTATGTGAACACACAAGATTTTATTAATGTAGATTGGGCCAAATGTAGATAATTGTGTGTAGTGTTTTGAGGTGGTGTGTTTTAGAACTGCAATCTGAGCGTAAAGCAGTATATGTGCTTGTGTTTTAGCAGAATTGGTTCAGGGGGTTGGTACATGAGTTAAAGGATGTGGTTATTGTGTCTCAAGTACCAGTGTTATTGTGTAAGCAATTGAGAAAAACTGTAATTTTTTTGTGTTTAGAAGAGATTTCATTCTTGAATGTGTGTGTCTAATGTAAGAAACTGTGTTTTGCAAGGAGTGCGTTGCAGAATTGCAAACAAAGTGCAAAGCAGAAAATGTGTGTGTACTTTTGGTAACTATGTTTAAGGCACGGTTACAAAAGTTAAAGTTTTGATGCTTTTGTCTAAGCAAAAAAAATTGCGAAAAAATTTAATACATCATTTGTAATCATTTGTCAATTTGTTATTATATAACAAATATAATATATAACTATAAAATAAATAAAAATAAAAAAAACAAATGCAAAAATAAATAAATACATTTAAAATGTAATAAAAAATAAATACATAAATAAAAAAAATGAAAAAGTAAACAGAAGAGTAAATACATAAGGGAATTAATACAAAAATAAATAAATAAAACAGCAAATTAAAACAGAAATATAAATTTACGTCACACTTTATCAGTTACTTAATGGCTACATTTATTTTTAATATTATTTTGCTATATATAACTTTTGAGATATTCATATATTTATCGAGTCATTTTGTTTGTTTATTTATTCATTTATTTCTGGCAGGTTCCGTCCTCCATAGTAGACAGTATAATACAGTTGAACGCTTTGCAAAAAGCTAGTAAGTAGATCTTGAGTTGGGATTGTCTTGTCAAAACACTATTTCCAAGGTCAAGAATGAAGGACAAGAGCATCCCTTTGATTAGAGCAGACAGGATGATCACAGCGATGGATCAAATACAACTTTAATACATTCTCAACAACAAGGAGCATGAGGGGAATGGAAAAACTGTAAAATTGTTGGTAATACATACATCATAGCCTCTTTGCTTTACTAACTCTCACACTGCATCTCCTTCTAGATGACTTCTTGTCACAAACTATACATAGCAACATGAGAATCTTTTTCACGTTTCTTGTTTTAGCTGGTGTTAAGGGTGGAACATCACTTGAGCATCGCCACACACAAAACTGTCATGACTGAAGTGAAGTCATGATGTACTCACAGGGCAACAGAAATGTTTATGACCCATAGCTAGTAAATAAAAAACACATACACTAGATAGCTGGATAGGTTTGCAGTGTAAAAACTGTTGTGCTTTATAGGTATGACATATTTGTCCTCATAATTGCTGATCTGAATGGCTTGTAAAACAGGCTATTAGGTCAAACACCCACAGTGCGGGTGTCTGAAAATGGTGTCAGTTAGTGTGTGCGTGGTCAGCTCCAGCCGAGGTGTTTATTCTCCACCCAAAACCATCAAAGAGAACAGTATTTTAAATAGTTGTTTTTCAAAGATAATGTCACAAGCCAGCCATGGATCGTGGGAAAGTTTGAATGGATCCCCAAGGGGTCATCATCAATAAACAAAATATTAATCATCCAACGTCAACTACAGACAATCTCACAGTAAGATATACTATATCTTGCAATTACCCCAGCTGCCCATAAATTTAGTGTTACTTTGATGTCATTGTCATAGCATCACTCCTCACTCATCTTCAACCGCTTATCCGGGGTCGGGTCGCGGGTCAACAGCTCCAGCAGGGGACCCCAAACTTCCCTTTCCCAGGCCACATTGTCATGGCATAATTTATTTAAAAGTTGCTTCATGGTGCATCTCAGTATATGGTGGAAATCTTCTGTGCCGATACCGATAACAATACCTTGGCTTTGGGTATCGGCCGATACCGAGTACCGATCCGATACCAGTGTTTAATTAATAAGCTTTAAGCCTCACTGTGTGGAAGTAACGGGGATTATTCTTTTATGTGTAAGGCAACATCAGGCTTGGCTTCAACATTGCTTTCCTAACTTTGTAAAACTAAATGTAAGAAATAAATACATAAATATAAATTTACTGAATTGTTATTTATTATTAAAATAATAAAACGTACACAAGAAACATGGTAAAAAACAAATCTTCAAAAATAACAGGAATTATTTACATTAATTACAATTCAATTGCAAACATTTTAATGCAGCAACCTGTTGGTCAAAACTTAAACAGGAATTAAAATCCCAGTATATAATGTCTATAAACATAGAATTGAATTGAATGGATTGGCCCCATTGTCACCGATACCTGATCCAGCTATTTAAGTCAGTATCGGCCCGATATCCAATTCGGTATCGGTATCGGTGCATCCCTAACAAATGTGGGATACATCTTTATAATACTGACAGATGACTAAATGTCAGTGCCCAGAGCTGCTGGCACACACTCACAAACAGGATCTTTCCATATGGAAACAGAGGAGAGTAAATGGATCATAATCACACAGTTGCAGTTGCTGTTTACATCCTGAGAGTCAGTTGGGCACAGAGACATACTGTACAAACACAAGCTTTGGAAAAGAGCTTTTCACTAAATCTGGCATCATATTATTATGTTATTTTCCACAAGTCCACTTGAAACTGCAGATGACTAAAGAGATTATCTTTCTATGTTCTTAACTCAGTTGTCACATCCTCTCGCCTCCCCCTCTCACATCCTTTTTGAATGCCTCTTTTCTTCTCTCTTTGTTCTCACTTTTCTTCTCTAGTGTCATCACTCCTTGTTGGTCTCATATGTTCAACTCCTAACTTACAGTAATGCAACATCATGAAGCAAAATACAACATCATGAAATTAAAGTAGGGACAAGTGTAACTAAAAATAGTAGATTATAGGTCAGGGGTCGATTGTGCGGGTTATTGCTCATAGTGAGAAAGTACAGAATTGACTCAGCATCACTTGCTTTTCTTTTTCTAGTTCAATTACAGTAAATGGTCTGTTATGAGCAAATATGTTTTCATATGTCATTATTATTAATGGTTGGTCACTGCAAAACTATTTGTATGCTGTATAGCCCAATAATAGCGAGGATAATTGTAAAGAAAATAACTGATTTCATTCAGTTCTCATTTTAGTTTTCGTTAACACAAGTACAGAATAAATGAATTTTGTAAAGCAAAACCTATATGTTGTTGGGTTTAACAAATAGAAGTATTAAAACATGTGATGTACTGCACATGTTGAACCACACTCGCTCTGTCTCTGTCTTTCGATCAATCCGCGCGTCTCCCTCGCTCTACTGCTTTTATACCAGGTATTTTTAACCAGAAGTGCTGCTAAAACTTTTTCCGAACAACAAGTGGTTTCCTTCTGACGCCACAAACACTTTCAGTAGGCAAGGTATACATACACTCACACACACACACACACACACACACTACACACACCCACACACACACACATGTACACACAATTGTGTTTGAGATTCTAACAGTTTACTTGCCTTCAATCCGTCATGGCTTCAAAAGACCTTCCTGCATTGTGCAGCTTATGCAAGAAGGTGTAGTGAAAGCGTGTGTGCACTACTATGTGTGATTAAGATGGCCTATTATGTGGTTTGAGTTTCAAGCGAGGAGGGGAAGGCTGTGATCACAGGACGTACCAACACTGGTTTGTATTTATGGTGCTCAGCAACAAGCAGCAGCAGCAGCGTCTTTACAGCCAGATGGAGCTGGCTGTGTTTTTAATGTTAACCACCGCTGGATGCTACTGACAACAGGGCTGTTATTATGTGTTATTCCCTCCTACAGCCACCCTACTATTATATATGTTAAACAAATATCATCAGAAAAAAATGCTTTTAAGGGAACTAAAATGTATCTAAAAAACACATCAAACTAAGACAAAGTGTGGTGTCTGCTGAAGTCACTCTGTAGTGTGGTGGAGATAGTGACCCTACTCTTCAGTCTGAATCTCACTAGACTTTATTCATGAAAGGTTTTCACAGAGTTTGTCCCAGGATAGTGAAAGACCATAGATACAGTATACTGTAATTAGGATTTTTTGTAGATGAATATCCTGGAACCACATCATAGTCCTGTGATTCCACAAACTCTTGTTAAATGCTTTAACAGTCCTCTTTTGTCATTTGCTTCACTGTTGAAACTATTATAACACGACTCAGGCTGAGGCCAGTAACTCTTGCCAGCGCTGCGTCGAGCCAGGTTGCATGTGAAAATGTGCACCTTTACAACCAAGAACAGAAACAGCAGCCGCAGCAAAGTGTAGATGCTCTCAGTTCACACTTGAGCTCTGATGCAAACTATCAAACCAAGGTTTCTGTTTCTTTAGATTTATAAAATAATTAAAAATACAGAATTAAACTTGTAAACTGCAAAAGTCTCTTATGGCAGTGGTTCCCAACATTTTTGGTTCGTGACCTCCTAAAGAGTGGCGCTCCTTGTCAGGTTTTGGGTTAGGGTTAGGGAGCGAGTAACGTGATCGACTGCGGCCCAAACAGGAAAAGTTAACAATGATTGGTTTGTCCGTTCTGGGCTACTGTAACATGAAACATGTTGCACCACTGTGCAACATGACGGACTCTGTGGAGACGGGACCAGCTCTGTATATAGATATAAACGGCTCATTCTAAGGTAACGAAAACGGAACAATTCTTATTTTTAGGTGATTATACACTAATGAAAACACAGTAATTAATATCATATTCCATTTCTGCCAATAGATCCCCCTAATTGTTACACAGTTTTTTTAATTTTGAGTGTATGTCCAAAATTCTTTTTGCTCTATTTTTAGTCTCCACAAACTCCTGAGGGAAATAGCAGACTCTTTAGCTGCTAAATGCTCCAGTATGTTCGCCAGTTAGTCACTTACTTTATCTGCTAATTGGTGCTTTTTGGTTGAAAACAGCTGCCTGCCCCGGTGAGAGTGAACCAAAACAGTACATCTGTGGGACGTAAAAAAACAAAACAGTGAGCTAAAACACTCTGTAGAGTGTAGAGGAAATGCAATTGGGTAATAATCATTTGCGGATTAGTCACTGTGAGCAACTCCTTTAACACTACACAGTCATTTTTTCCATTTTTAATATACAGTAAATATATATTAAATTAAATGTGCAGCTTTAAGGAATTTAAGAGACATGAAGAGGTCCAGTATTTCACAAGACAAATGGCCAGAAAAAAATAAACCCACTTTTGCGTAACAGATTTTTTTTTTTCTTATCACATAAATGATCTTGTGACCCTTCCACCGATTGCTGTGTCATATGTCAAGGCCGGGCTTTTAAGCACCTTCATATATTATTCATCCAGATCATAGAAATACTTGTCTAATGGAATACTGTGCTGTCTATATTTTCTCCTGCAGTGACCCGTGGACATAGCCCTTCCTGTCAGCAGTTAAACTCCATTTTCACAAAGGGAGTTTCTGACTCTTCCTCTTTCTGTGTGTGACAACATTTCACCTGATTTCACCTGGCTTCCTGTTGCGCTTGTTAGAAACAGGAACATTTCACTGACGCAATGCGAGATCAGATCGAAGGCGGTGTGTGATATTATGCACTCTGGTAGTCAACTTGGCTCTGCAGCCAACGCAATACAGGAACTCCGCTTCCTATCGCCCCATCAGCTTCCTACGTCCTGAAGAAACTGTTGTTTCTACAAACCGCCGCCCCGCCACAGCTTGTCCGAGTTTACCAGGTGGAAACCATAGCAACAGTCTTGACAGCCACCCCCCTTCCACCTATCACTTCCTGAGGAAGCTGTCACCTCATTGGCTCCTTCCTGAATGATCGCGTTTTACCATTATCATTATTACTGCAGGAACATCACGCTGATCTTTATCTAAAAACAGCAACAGCTTTTAATTATTATTGGAATATATGGCGTAGAGGAAAATGAATGTTTGGGAGTATTTTACTCTCCTTGTGTGCTGATATAGCCACAAGACTGATTGCATGTTTTTTTATTCTTTCCTCGCCTCTTAAGGCTAACATAAGCAACGTGTGGTCCAGAGTAAATTTAACACTGCTGTGTACTCCTACTGTAATATAAACCAATGCAATGCTTAAGATACTGTGACAAACTGTCTGCGAGTGTGTGCGTACATCCTTTTTCTGGGATGTCATCTGGACTCTTATGAACCTCACTGTTTATATCAGACTCCATTAGACACTATATGTCCATGTCTAGTTCATATGTATACAAAGGCATACACAGAGAGAGAGGGGGATCAGTTTGAATGAATTAGAGTTTCCTCTCCGTCTTTGATGCATTTTTTTCCTCTTTTCCAGCTCAATAGCTCTTTTTCATTCTAAATTAAAAATGCATGTAGATTTTCCCTCCTCTATTATCCTCTGTAGAGCATTTATTTTGTCTTCCTACATCTTCCCTCCCTTCATCAGTCTGTCTGTGAAGTGAGGGGGTGGAGAGAGGTGACAGGGGGCAGATGTTTCCTCCCCAGCTTTGAAGATGCTTGTAAAGATGGAGGGGAGGAATAGTGGAAAGGGTAAAGCATGTTTCTCCGTGGAGGTTGGGCGTTTTCACGAGGGAGGCCACAATCACAAACAGCAGATACAGGCTCCATCCTGGCAGCAGCTTTGGAAATGGTTGCTCTCTTTCCAGCCTTCAGCTGCAGCCGCAAACCCTAAATGTCAAGCTAACACCTCATTTAGTCGAAGCTGCTCTAAATTGTCTCTGACAGCACGCCCGTCAGTGCGTCATTTTGCAACAGGTTTGTCTGATCAAACTGAACTTTGCCTGTTCAAGAGGAGTTTACAGTCCATATTTACACAGAGAGCTGCACTCATCAGCCAAGTGGTTTTGCTTTTTTTAAACTTTGGCATGTGGAAAACAATAGCTTGACTGTGTACTGCATCTGTCCCTCCAGTTGTTAAGGGTGTGAAGGCTCAAATTGCTCTTGGCCTGAAGGCAATGGGTGTGTGCTTTGAAGCTACATATTGCCACCATGTGGTTAAAGAAATGACTTTGTGAGGCAATGCTCAGATTAGATATCAGTCGTATAATCTATCAGTTATAGAGGCATTAATTTGGCAAAATGATAAAAAAAAAAATTTTAAATATCATGGGACTGTATGAAAATTACCGGTGTGTGGAGGTGGGCTGCTGGACTTTGGAAAAATGGCAACGCTTTCCCTTTGAATGTTTCAAAATAAGAGTGTGTTACACTGGTACAACAGTTTAAAACTGAATATCTTAATAGAAAAATAGCTACCAATCACTGAAAGATCCATTCTGTACTTCTCAGAACTGACATATTTGGTTGTCGCCGTAGCCTAAAGGTTAAAGGGGATCTCCACATCAAAGTCTGTTTACAGGTTTTGGGGATAACTACTGCATATGTGAACTCAGTTAATAAATAATCCTCTTTGTGGCTCCAGGGGGGGCTGTGTGAAGTCAGTATCCGCTGGGGTTGAAAACTACAAGTCTGAAAATAAAAAAGATCCGAGGTTGTGCAGCTTACCAGACCCCTGCAGCCCACTCCTCATCTCTGCTTGAGGCTACATTAGACACTACTAGCACACCCCAAATCTCCCACCAAACAGTCAGCAGTCGAGTTGCATTGTGGCGATGCAGATGCCAGGTTTTGACAAAAACAACTAAATTGAGTGGACCAAAAAAGAGGATATAACGATTTTCATCCTTCTTTAAAAAACTTATTATGATGGGAATAATATTCCATGACATACTGCTGTCTTCTGCACATAGTAAAGTGCACCTTTATGAGCCATGGCACACAAGACAGTTATATTTTTGGGATAATTATTTCATTTGAACTATTTGTGCAACTTAGATATATCGAAATAAAATACAAATCTGTTGTTAGAAAATAGACACCCCCCCCCCCCCTGCTCTTCCAAAAAGTAAAACTACCATTCCTTTAGCCAAAAGAAAAAGTACAATACCCCCCTAATAATTTTCATGAGGTCCCTAATTTGGAAACACTCCAGACAACAGTTTTGTAAAACATTTTCTTGACATCCTTTTTCTTTGAAAGTAATTCAACTTTTTTTATTTTTTTATTTGGTCTTTATTGTTTTGATATTTAATGTCACAATAAGGGCTTTTGTATTAGATCAGGTTTTTGTTTGTTTCGGAAGTGCAACAGTGTCGACTTAGCAGATGACATGGGGGGAGGCTGACGGGGTGCAGAGGCATTCCAGCAGAAGAAACTCCCACACATGTACTGTAGGACGTCAATCCACACTGACCTCCAGAGAAAAGTTTTGGCAAAGGAAATATGAGCCAGGAGCAACAGTATATGTTTTCTATAAAAGTACAAACTGAACCCCATATGCACAATTAAATCAAAAGTTTAAGCAGCATTGATATCTTTCACTTTCATATGTTAAAATATATGAATCTATTAAATATAATTGTTCTCATTATTAGCTGTTTGACTGTCTTGATGGCAACAATCCCGGCTTGCAGAAGTTGAAAGCACTGCATCGTCAATCAGACATGACCCCAATGGATTAAGCTGTAAAAATAAGCAAAAGAAACAAGTTTAGAGAGTAAAAGAAAGAGGAGAAACTCAGATCAGTTATTTTTGAATTGCCTCAACCCAAACACCAGCTGACTTTTTACGATGACTCTGGCCAGTGCCTCGCTGGAGCCAATGTGGTTGGTGGCCACACACTTGTACGTCCCGCTGTCGCTCAGTTTAGCGTGCGCTATGAACAGCGATCCATCGTTTGTGGTCTCTGCTCCTGGACGCAGGCTCGCCCTGCCCCCCCGGCTCCACTCGAACCGAATGGGGTGAGAGCCGTGGGCAAGGCACTGCACGCGCAGGGCATCCCCGGGATGGAGCTTCACCTGGTCAGGCAGGCTGGTGGCGTACGGAGGACCTGCATGAAGGACAAGACAATTACTCTCATCGTGAGCAGTGACAGTCTGGATGTGCAGTATCGGTGTTTTATTATCTGCGTTGTCAAACTCACTCTCCACCTCCATCTGCGTGTACGCCTCACTGTAGCCATGTATGTTTGTTGCATTACAGATGTATTGTCCTGAATCTTGGCGCCCCACGCTGGTCAGTGTCAATACTCCACCGACCACTGTGTGTTTCCATGGCAACGGTGCTCGCAGCTTGGACCAGGCGATGAGAGGAGGAGGGGAACCTGGAAGGAGGGAAAGAGAGGATGAAGTGAAAAATGAGAAGTGAGAGCAGCACTGAAAGAAGACACACACAAGCAAACAAACATCTTACCACTGGCCCGACACTCCATTGTGATTGTATGTCCCTCCACAACTGTCATTTCTGTAGCGCCCACTGAAGCCACCGGTGCTCCTGCCCCCCCCTCAACAATGACCTCAACTTTGACCTCTGCCACCCCCTCATTGTTTCCAGCCTGGCAAATATAAACTCCTGAGTCCTCTGGATGCACTGCAGCCCACTGAGAAAAGAGATGGTAATTATTATGTTCTATTTATATTAAATTGTGGGAATAAATAAAAGTATGTGTTAATATTTCACCTGTATGGTGTTGACATCGTTTGCCTCCTTGGTAACCAGCTGCAGGGTGGAGCCTTGGCGTTTCCAGGTCATCGTGGGGCGTGGTCTGCCCGTGGCCCGACACTCCACTGACACAGGGTCACCCATCCTGACGCGCAGGGGCCCTGTTGGTGTCACGCGCACTTTAGGAGCATCTGACAGAGGACACACAGACATGAGCGACATATTAAACATGCAATAACACAATACTGACATAACATGACCTTGTAAGTTGGTATGGCCAACTTTTTAGCAACCAGTTGTCTATTTATGCATCCAGCAGATCTGTTTTAACCTCACTCTGACCGTCATTACAGTCTAAATGGAATGATAGCCTGGTTGCCCGATGAAAGCCGGAGGACCGATACCGGGAAAATTAGGGCTGACCTGAATACTTCAGAAGCTTCGATCGTTGCCATTCACTATTCCAATGCTTTGTTTTTAAATTTGTTTTATAAGGAATGATCCCACAACATTAATCATATTCAACATGAATTATTATCAGTTATTCTCAGACAAATATTGCTGTTTGTTGTGTGTAGAGGTGTGTGTGTACAGTAGTGGCACTGAAACGGGGTAGAAGGAGACAGACAGACAGATGAACATGTCAGCCCGCCGTACCGCGCTGCTCCTCGAAGCTTCGAATACCTTCGAATATTTCTCACCGAAGCTTCGAAGCACCGAAAATGGTATTCGGGACTGCCCTGGCGAAAATATAAACGATAGCAATGTGTTGTTACTCATGTTTGATGTTCTGGGCTTGAAGCAGCCACTCGACATCTATGCTGAAAACACTTGCGTAGCTAACCAGCTTCTTTGCAGCTGTAACAGCCTGAGGGACATTCTTCACCATTATTACATATTTATATGGATCGGTACGTGGATCAGTAACCTCAATCTGATATCTAAAAAGTGAATTACGTCAGTATCGAAACCAATATTGGATCGGATCGATCTATACTGACGTTTAAGTCAGGCCTGGTGTTGCCTTTCATATAAAAGTATGATCCCAGTCACTTCCACGCAGTGAGGCATACAGCTTAGTAATTAAACACTGGTATCGGATCGATACTCTGTATCGGCCGATACCCAAAGCCCAGGTATCGCTCTCGGTATCGGGACTTAAAAAGTCGGATTGGTGCATCTCTACTGAAAAAAGCTGAACAGTAAAGTTGCAGGCTGAACTAAATTGTGAACACAAGCTCACATTTGACGTTGAACACAGCTGTGGCGGTGCTGCGGCCTGCAGAGTTAACCGCCACGCAGCGGTACTGCCCCTGGTTCTCAGGTCGGGAGTTGGCAACCGTCAGCACAGAGCCATCAGGACCGGTCTTAACATTGTCTAGAAGGGAGAAGTAGAATTCAGAGAAACTTTACAGATGGTGATATTGTATGAACAATGCTTGCGTGTTATTTCTCCTGACCTCCTAATGCTTGGTTATTGGCTCTCTTCCACTGCAGTTGGACTGGCTGTGCACCGCTCCCCACCTGGCATCTAAAGCTGGCAGACTCCCCTTGGCGCACAGTATGAGCCTGGGGCACCACTGAGACGACAGGAGCCTGACCAGCCGCTGCACAGAAAGAGATAACCGGTGATACCACACACACATGCAAGAACACATTCACAATGCAACTCTGTGAACCTTTAGACGAGTCTGGGTAAAATACAGTGTCAACACACACCACCCCAAAGCAAACATGCTGAGCAAATACACAGATTGAACAGACTTTTGATGACAAAGCAAAAAAAAGAAAGAAAAAAGGTACAGAAATGAAATAAAATGCTCTCACAGACATTGTGAGAGGAATATTAAAATATTCTCACTTTGTTAAAAACTTTAATCTTACTATATTAAAGGTTTGGTTTACCCAAATTACACAAGAAAAGGAAACCATGGAGATTGTTTTTGGTTTGATTTGTCCAGATGTTGAGATTTCTACCTTATTTGTGGTGCTCACCTCATTGAAGAATTACATTTTTAAAAAATCAACAGCAATGTGTCTTTCCAGAAATGTCCCCATTACTCTGGATAATCAACTAAACATGCTTTCAACAGCTTCCATAGAGACTATTTCTTAAGTAGCTCCGATGAAAAACAGCTGGCAGTGAGGTTTGTGGATTATCAAGAGTAATCGGGTCACCGCTTCTAAAAGGATACTGCTTTGTGAGCACGAGTTTGTGACCCTTTAATAGTACAAAAATAATAATATACATCTTTACAGACGTCACGCAAATGAACAGAAAAGCTGTAACTCTTTTCAAAATAAATCAGATTTGTTACCTGAACATATCAGAGACCACAGGATCAGAAACCCAGCTGAGAAATCCATGATGAACAGAGAACAGTCCCACTTTCTCCCCTGTCAACAATCTCTCTTTGACTGCGTCTGTCGCTGTCTCTTTTTCACATAATCACTGTCAACCTTTAACCCCTAACTTACCATTTACCCCTTCTCCAATTCAAACATTGTCCACAAGTGCCAGTCACGTATGAAACGTTTCACTGCCACATTGTTATTTTGCAGTCTTTTTTATTTTTATTTATTGTTTGATTCCAAAATCGTCTGGTGTGCCTGAATGATATGCGGTGACATTTTGATTGACATGCTGTTAACAAATACCTCATGTCTCTGATATTGCATGGACAGAAGTTGTAGGACATATACTGGTGAAAAGTACAACAGCTGGACACTCATTTTTAAGAGTAAAAACTACAGTACATGGAGACTTCATCACTTTAGTCTTCAGAGTATTCTGCTTTCCAGGAAATTGATTTCTCTCCAGTCAGACACTCTGTGTGTCTTTATCATATTGACCCACTGAATTCAAAGGACGCTTAAAGTACAACTGTCCTTGTTTTTTGTCCTTTTTTTGTCACTGAATTTGGGACGTTAGTGAGTAACCTAAAGTATAAAGCTGGAGTATATTGAGAAATAATGCTTTAAAACATCCAAAAATATGTAGAGAACTCCATTAAAACACCATCAGAAATCACAGAAGAGAGCATGATCACTACAGTTTCTCATCATAGTTTGTATCAATACTCTCATACATAACACTGCTTATTAGACCTTATACATAACAATTGTAATGTAATGTTTGCAGAGTAACACAATGCAATAAAATGTCCATTTTAATGGGTAGCACAAGTAATGAAATCTGTCAATGTAATGGATAGGGCTGTCAAAGTTAACGTGATAGTAACGTGTTAACGCAGATTTGTTTTAACGCCACTAATTTCTTTAACGCATTAACGCAATCGATTGTCGGATGTTGTAGCGGGCTCAGTTTTAAAGCTAGAGTGAGTGAGTGATACAGATATCATATGAAACCAGAAAACCTAATGAATCCATTCGTTCCAACCATGTCATACTAGCGTGTCGAGAAGGAGGTTAAATAACACTCTAAACTTGCGCTAAATTTTGGCGAGGAAAAACTGTCGTGGCCATTTTCAAAGGGGTCCCTTGACCTCTGACCTCAAGATATGTGAATGTAAATGGGTTCTATGGGTACCCACGAGTCTCCCCTTTACAGACATGCCCACTTTATGATAATCACATGCAGTTTGGGGCAAGTCATAGTCAAGTCAGCACACTGACACACTGACAGCTGTTGTTGCTTGTTGGGCTGCAGTTTACCATGTTATGATTTGAGCACATTATTTTATGCTAAATGCAGTACCTATGAGGGTTTCTGGACAATATTTTCATTGTTTTGTGTTAGTAATTGATTTCCACAATAAATATATACATACATTTGCATAAAGCAGCATATTTGTCCCCTCGCATGTTGATAAGAGTATTAAATACTTGACAAATCTCCCTTTAAGATACATTTTGAACAGATAAAAATGATTAATTTGCGATTAAAACTTCAGTAGGCAACATTTTTTGGCATCATTGGGCAAAAATTCCATAATAACCTTTCAGCATTTTGTAATACAAGCGTTCTGAGAGAAAACTAGACTTCTGCACCTCCTCATGGCTGTTTTCAAGTTTTAAAAAATCCGTGCTCCGGTAATGTGAGCGGTGCTTGGTATTTCCTCAACTGATCCCAACATGGCTGCCGTGTCACAAACTTTCTCATTTTACATCTAAACAGTACACTACAAAATGTTTCTGAAAACGTTTGAGGTGAGAAATAGGCATTACAGTAACAGAATATTGATTCATATTTGATCAGCGCTGCCTAGTTTGACCGTTTGATTGGAGTTCGCGAGTGATTGACGGCCGGCTCTCATAGACAGCAGCTGGACAGCAGATCCCAGATCAGCTGATTGGTTGTTTTCCTCCGGTCTGTGAAATCTTGCAGATGCCGTTAGGAGCACCGGAGGACACAGAGGCACATGATTTTTTTTTTCATGTTATCTGTTTCATGTATTTCTGTCAGGATATAGTGACCGTTTTATAAAAAAAAAAAGTTTAATATTTGCTTCAATCTTACCTACTTCAGCTTGAATCATGATTAACTATAGACAATCATCAATCACAATTAAATATTTTAATCGATTGACAGCCCTAGTAATGGGGTGTAGTTTCAACTAATTAAATAATAGGCCACTAAGACTCAGGATATTATGTAGCCTAATTATTATTACATCATCATCCTATACGTACATTGCATCCTATCAAGTCATTATCACAATTTATTGCAATGGTTACATTTGCAGTAATGTATTTTTTAAATAGCATTTTATCTCACTAACAAGCTATTACATTGTGTAGCACTCACTACTTTATCAGATACTGCAGGACAATTGTCCACTTCAGTGGCTCCTCCAGCAGATAAATGACAATATATTTAAATATAAAGCCTGATTCTCTTTATCAGGTCTTAAGTTTTGTTGACATTCACTATTGAAGATTAACTAGAAAATAAGTAAGAGTAAAAAAACATGCCTGGTTTTGCAGGAAAAACAGTTGTTTAAAAATATCCAGAAGCCAACTAGATGCAGTGCCACTGGTCAACACTAGAGGGTGCAGATGAATGAAAACACACACGGTCCCATTAGACACTATCATCTGAACAGAACCTGATCTCCTGGGTTAAAGCCTCTTTGGTACGGTTGCTTCAAAAGCCTTTAAGAAACATAATTATTAACACTCATATAAATAGAAACAAACTCAAACCAGTCCTTTTCTGAAGCAAATAAAAATTTAATAAGTGACAATGTTTTTATTCATTTTTGGTCATTTCTGCCATTTAGATGTTTTTGTTGTACTCTTTCAATGCATTTTCTCATCGACAACATTTTTCTTAAAAAACTTCAAAGGAAAAAAAAGACATAATAAAATCGTAGTTCAACATCTAAAAATGACTACATGCTTTCTTTTTGTTCATTTTTTTCTTATTTTAATTCTTTGAAATAAAATGATGAATCCACATCTGGTTCAAGGCCACATACCGGCCCTAAACCTCCATACAGTTTATGATTCACTGAAGGTGAAGCAGTACATTAAAAAAAGGTTCTTTTCATCATTATTTATATTTTTAAAAAATAATAGAAGAATGGTGTGAGTAATAGTAAAAAGAACAAAGAAATAAGAGGTGTCAACACATTCGTAAAGTGGAGGGGTTAAAAAAAAAAACTTGCAGAGATGTTAGAAAAGGATCAGCATCACAAAAGAAAAACAGTTGCAGAGTTTTGGTAATGCTCTGTTTGTGGCGTGGCTGGACGTCAGCCTACAGTCTGGGTTGTATTAGTCTGAGGAGCAGGGTGGGGAGGGAAGGTGGAGCATCAGCTGGAGGGTGACGTAGTGCTGCTCCCCGGTGCTCTGGGTGGGGGGGGAGAGATGGTAGGAGGAATCACCACTGTGCTGCCAGCCGTCACCACCCTACAGAAACAGACATTCAGAGAAGGATGTACAGGATGTTAGCTGTAAAGGAAATACAGTATACCCTCAGATCCACTGGCCCTGTAATATAATATATTAGTTTGTGAAGTTGTTTTGTTATATCCACTTTAACTGCATTTATGTTTTCTTAGATAATCTGATTATTCAATATACTTGTACAATATCCTGATTTCTGAATTGTTATGTAAATGAGAAAAGGGTCTAAATTTCTCTGTATTTTGCAAACTGTTAAGTCTACTAATGAACTAATGTTCTTAGTACTTTCTTACAGTTCTAGATATTTGACACATTATGCTATTAAACACTTCAGTAGCTGCCCTTCAAATATAAATATATATATATATATATATATATATATATATATATATTCTTTTTTATTGCGATGATGCTAAAATGGCCATTTCCCCATAACAATAACTAATAACGCACCAACCAACAACTAAAAAGGAAGATGAACTTATTCGCTTTTAGCAGAATTAAATTTTAGCGTGAATGTTTCCTTTAAAAGGGACAGTGTGTAGGATTTGGCGGCATCTACTGGTGTGGTTGCAACCAAATGAGTCCCCCTTCGCTCACTCCTCCCTTTCCAAGGCTGCAGTAAGGTGAGCCGCCGAGTGCAAAACCGTGGTAACGCCGTTTGCCTCGCTCAGAGGCCATGCTTACCATAATAACACAACATTAAGAGCAGTCAGATGGCGGATGATGGCGGTTTTGCACTCTGTGGCTCACGTTACCTCAGTTTCACAAGCGTGTCGGAGAACTACGGTGGCCTTCAGGTAACATAACTCTCTAGAGACAGTGTTTCATTTGTCCGTTCTGGGCTACTCCGTGAAGAGGACCCGCTCCCTATGTAGATATGAAGGGCTCATTCTAAGCTAACGAAAACACGATTCTTAGGTTTCAGGTGATTATACACTAAAGAAAACATAGTTGTGAATATTATATTCTGCTCATAGATCCCCAGAAATGTTACACACTGTTCCTTTAATGCTCAACAACACTCTAGTGCCCAGTTGCAGTTGGTGATGTCCGCATATGTAAAGGAACTACAGTACATCGACAGGGTCACATGCTAACACAGGGAAAGGCTGTTACCATGACTACTCAGTTGGAGAGTGTGTAACTATAGCAACAGTGTGTAACCATAGCTACTCACATGGACACAGAGAGGAGGGAAGTGAGTTCGCCCTGTCAGGTCCTCATAACCTCCCGTCAGGAGAGAAACACGGGGCTGGGTATCCTCCTGTCGGCATACAGGGAACTCACATTTTAATGCTTTAATTAACCAACATCCTGTCCGTACAGACAGGGCTAGGTGTATATCAGCTAGGTGGTCAACTAGGGCACCACCAGCTGGGGGGGGGGCGTCAAAGAGCAGGAAGAAGTTTTGTAGTTTATTTCAGTCAGCCAATCTACTCTTTAAAGTCAGTCCAACTCATGGCTATGCACACATTTCATTGTTAAACAAACTCAATGGTCGTACTGCAATATACAGCTGAGTTTGAGAGGAGTCTGCAGACCGACTCTACATGGGAACAGTTTGTCACATCATGAATTCAAACTGCTACCCAGTTTTGATGATATTTCAATTTATAGAATATTTCTGTTGTGTGCTAATGTAACAGGGTCATTATGTACCTCTATAGCTTGTTCTCTGGTTGTTATGATAACACAAAATTAATGTGGTTACAGTTTATTTTGACTGGGAGAACCTCCAAACTCCACAATATATGGGAGTGTGAATGTGAAAAAGTCCCCTCTTCCTTCATTTCTTCTTCTGTGGTCCCTACTATAAATCCATTTTGTCCCTTCCCCTCTCCCCGTCAGTACAATCCTCCTGTGGGAGAGGTGTGGGTGTCATTTCTTTTGGCTCATTTATTATCCTAATCCATCCGATTATTTCTCGTATTGTTTTTTTTTATATTTTTGTTTCCTACAATATTATAATGTCTATCCAATCCTGTCAATAAATTGATTTCAACAAACTGGCATTTAAAAATAGTTGTTATAAAAGTAAATGCTGCTAGTTTAAAGTTACTGTAACTGTATTTGTTTGTGTAGGAGCTGGAGCTGGCCGTAGATTTAACATGGAGGCTCTGTTTCCCTATGTGTTCATCAGAATAAACAGAGGCCAACCATAAAGAGATCCCGGTGTCACCGCGTTTTTACTATCTGACCAACGCAAAGCAGAAGTCCACCGTTTACACTAAGTTGTACTTTTATTCTTTAAATTACGACACTGTTATTCATTGAGTGTAATGCTTTTCTTCCACATTCAGGGCTCCACAACTTGTATTAGAACTCCCATTCACTGAGGCCACTGGCATGTGGTCTCTTGGTTTCATGTTTCGGCACATGATGTTTGGTTCTTCCCTGCAGCAAAATGTGGTAAGCAATCTCCTACCGCTCACCATCAGTGGACCCTCAGAGTACTTTACTTACTTTCTTATATCTAAGATGATGACAGATAAGGTAAAGTCAGAGCTGTCTTCTCCTTCTTTTAGTCACATGACAGGCATTGGCAAAACAGGATTTATGTTGGTGACAGGAGGTGTGTGTGTTGTGTACCTGAGTTTGGTGTGGCTGGGGAGTTGGCTTGGCTTGCCTGTGAAGATACACTGGCAGCGTCCACAGCTGTCTTCACAGCATACCGGTTAGCTTCCTCCTGCAACTTTGCAACGTTCCTTTTATATCGAATCCTCTTATTTCCAAACCAGTTGGCCACCTGAGAGTTGGGGAGGTAAAAAACAAAGTCAAAGGCAAGCCAGGATATTCAGCTGGCTTCATTACACTAAACCATGTCTCAACTACTTTACAGTATGTGTGCTTTATCAATGTCTTCATGTTCCCTTTCTTCCCAGTGTGTCTTTGGCGACCTGACCTGAGAAACAGTGATGGAGCACTTCCTGGCCAGGTCCTCCTTGGCCTCCTCACTCGGGTAGGGGTTTGCCAGATGGGAGTAAAAATAGGTATTCAAGATCTCTGCCGCCTGCTTGCTGAAGTTCCTTCGTTTCCGCCTGACAGAAAAGGGCAATTGAAACAGTCAGCACGAACCTCTTCTTCACAATGTTGTAAGTACACTGTCACACACTGGAGGACTAAAGTGCAAAACCCACCTGGCGTCCAGGAACCTGGAGCGTAAGATCATGACAGCTTCACATGTGCTCTGCTTTAACTGCATCTGGATAGTGCTGAACTTTTTGTGGATTATTCCCACCATTCGCTCTATCTCTTTGGGTGAGATGGGCCGCGTACGGGACTGTTCCCTCAGCAGGTTCATCACGTGGTCGGTGAATTCATTGCATGCCTGTATGGGGGGAGGGGTGAGTAGGTCAGGTGTGAAGTTTGAGACAGAGGGACGAAGAAAGAAGTCCAACAAACTCAAACACTAGCTGTTGTTTTCTCTATCAAATCTACTGAAGCCTAAACATAACCTTCTGGTCCTTCCGTCCTCACATGTCTTGTTTTGTCCACAACTCAAAGATATACAGTTTACTGTCATAGAGGAGTAAAGAAACCAGAAAATATTCACATTTAAGAAGCTGGATTCAGAGAATTTAGACTTTTTTTTTCTTAAAAAATTACTCAATCCGATTAATTGATTAAAATAGTTGGTGTTTAATTTAGTAGTTGACAACCAATTGATTAATCGCTGCAGCTCTAGTGGGAACCATAACTTTGCTTCTCAGGCATCCCAAAACCAAAATATTTTATTCTGAAAAAATATCACATCATTTCAAAACATAGTAATACTTAATTGCAATATGTAATTATTCTGTAATTATGACAATAAACAATTTATGTATTTTTTTATTATCATGTGTCACAGTAGCTTTGCGATAAATTGTCCAACACTTCTTTTTCCTGTTGTGAAATCACTGTTAAAGATATCTCACCTGTTGGTATTTCTCCAGCTCAGCGTGGTACATCTTTCGTATCTGAGCGAGCTTCTCTTTGTACTCGCTGTGCTCTATGTTCCCCTCAGCAGGCGACCCTCCGGCTGCCGCGGCAACCACTGCCGCCGCTGCAGAGGCCCCGCCCCTCTCCGGACCCGCGACCCCCTCTGCTAACAGCATGTTGTCCAGTCGCATGATCTGAGGGTCTGGACCATCTTCTTCCTGGACGCCGCGGATGCTCAGGGCTGCGGAGATGGATAGAAACAGTCAGTGATTTCTATTTACCATACTCACCTACTGCTGTACTTACTTTCTTTCCTTCGAGGGGTTTTGCCTGCCAGCATTAAACTTTTTGGATATACTGTACTGCCAGGAGGTACTGAAAACTACTTCCATTTAAATAAGTCCAATGCTTTATACTGGATGTTCAAAATGTGGAGCATCTGTTAATCAGTGACTTTGAGAACAGAATGAACTCAAGGACAGAGACATTAAAGGGTGGAAGGAATAATAACTTTGTATATCCTGCTTGTGCAACACTGAAATGTCCATTCAGAATTTCTGGCTCAGCTATGTAGAACTATAAAAACAGGATGCACTCTGCACGTGCAAGTTAGAACGACTACATGACATCAGTAGACGGTGTGCACACAACCTGCTGGCATTCAGTCAAACTTTTAGGCTGCTTCCAAACATTGTTAATTCCTTCCAGTCGGTGGCCGGTTTCGGTTTGTCATATTTAAATTTCTCAATAGATATCTTAAATAATTTGCAGCAGCTTTAAAGTTTTAATCTGACTTTTTTTATTTTTTATTATTTTATTGAATATCAGCTGCATTACCATTTGAAACACACACAAACATGGTCATGCTGTGAACCCAATCTGTGATAAAGAAAAAAAGAATCACAGGACAGGTTTGTTTTTTTAGTCTGGTGTGCATTGAATTTATTATTTTCTTTTATGTAAAACATTTCGTCTTTGTGCAACACCTAATTGTGTACAACTCAATGGAGGTTGTGTGTTTTTCTAGTACAGCTCCTTTAACAGCCAGCAGAGAGCACTAGCTCACAATCACACAACAAACATATTTCCACACCATACTCAGATTCTTTCATTTTGCCCCTTAAGCACATTTTTCTGAATGGTCCTATCAATATAATGTCCTCAAACACAAGGTTGAAAACTTCCTTTTCCATAAAAACATCTAATTACTATCTGCTAGGCGCTCGGGAAATAAGCCCCAGTTTTTAATCTCATATGTTGTAGACACTTTGCTTGGCCAAGTCTCTTTCTGGACAACATGGAGCAAGTTTTCTCACATTAAATCAAATATATAGCACAAACGGCACAGCTGAACTTCAGAAAACTTCAAAGAAACCGTTGTTTGATAGCCCAGGAATAGCTAATGATATAAATACTGGATGACAGAAGAAACCTCGGGCATAGCTTAGGAGGAGATCAAGTCTTAGGTGGTGTCTAGGGCAACTGGAGTGGGAGAGAAAAAGAAGAGGCAGGGGCAGAGAGAGACACAGACAACAAAAACCACTGCCAGGAGGGAGGTTTACATAAAAAAAAAAACAGTAGCTGTTGCTATGGTAGTGATGCCAGCTTTCCTTGGCATCCCCATGCCCAAAGAAAAGCAGCCACACATACACTCACACACAAACACACACAGCTGTTAATTAACGGCAGCTCTTAAGGAGCGACTAAAGACCCAGTGAAAAATTAAGGCTCATTTGAGAGGTCGTTAATTTGCACAGCTATGCAAATTAGGTGGCAATTACAAGGTAGTTCCAGAGATCACATTCATAATCCCGCAACGAGGGCAATGACAGCCCCTGCATCTGGCTAACAGCACCCTGACACCCCCCCCCCCACACACACACACACACACACACACACACTCACACACACGCACACATCTATAAACACTAACAATCTGTGATGGCCTCCAATTTATCAGACACGCTAACGACTTCCCAAACCATGTTACAGTACAGTAACATGTGAAATATGGATGTAATATTACATCCAAATATGAGTATACTGCACCTAATACACTGATGCGCCAGATTACAATATAATCCAACAGCTCTCAAAGTCATACATGCTTGTGTAGTCTGACTGGCAGGTGCACCGGTGTGAGTGGCTACAGATCACAGACTGTAAAGAACATCCACCTGTTTCTGGAAGTATGAACAAAGGGGGATAATTACCAGTTTACAGAGAAATGCTTCTCCACGTCTGCATCCCCCCCTTTTCCCTTATTTTATACATCAACATCCCAACCCCTCTCTTTTCCTGTCTCAGCATTCCCTAATTTCAAATTCTCTCTTTCACTTCTCTGATAAGTCATTGTGTTTCATCTAGGGCTGTCAGTCGATTAAAATATTTAATCGTACATTTTTTTACCTGTTCAAATTGTACCTTAAAGGGAGATTTGTCAAGTATTTAATACTCTTATCAACATGGGAGTGGGCAAATATGCTTTCCTTATGCAAATGTCTGTATATATTTATTATTGTTAATCAATTAACAATACAAAACAATGACAAATATTGTCCAGAAACCCTCACAGGTACTGCATTTAGCATAACAAATATGCTCAAATCATAACATGGCAAACTCAAGCCCAACAGGCAACAACAGCTGTCAGTGTGTCAGTGTGCTGACTTGACTATGACTTGCCCCAAACTGCATGTGATTATCATAAAGTGGGCATGACCTCAAGATATTCACATATCTTGAGGTCAGAGGTCAAGGAACCCCTTTGAAAGCAGCCATGCCAGTTTTTCCTCGCCAACATTTTGCGCAAGTTTAGTCATACCTCCTTCGTGACAAGCTAGTGTGACATGGTTGGCACCAATGGATACCTTAGGTTTTTTTAGTTTCATATGATGTCAGTATCTTCACTCTAGCTTTAAAACTGACCGCTACAACCTTCCGAAATATTGATTGAGTTAATGTATTAAAGAAATTAGTGGCGTTAAAACAAATTATATTATTATTATTATTATTATTATTATTATTATTATTATTATTATTATCGCCCTATCTTCATCATAAAATTGTCTGGGATAAACTATTTGTGGAAAATTAAAGTTGGAAAAAAAATGGGTTGACGGAAACATACATGTGAGAAACAAAGTCAAAAAGGGAATTTAATTTACTGTAACAGTAAAATATTACATTCAGTTTATTTGGTGTACGTTTCTTAAAGAGCTGCTTCCTTTGTCAAACCCATTTATATCAGAGTAGAGAGTAGACTAACCCCTCAGTATAATGCAATAAAATTCAACAGCACCAAACTACAGCCAACAAAATGACCATTTAGTTTAATCAACACCTCTCTAAAATGGTTTCAACAAAAACTGAATATTATAGCAGTCAGCGGCAGAGTGCATGAGAGAAAAGCAAAAACAACTATATTCAAAGGGGGCCGGGTCCCATTACTGTTAATTACCTGATAATTAGTTTGGGCCAGCCCTCCAGATTGCCCAGTGACTCTGTTGAGTGTACAAACAGTGCACAGGATAAAGAGATGAGCTGCGGCCCATGACGCCTCGTGGAACAGAACGAGTAAATCCAGCTTTGTGAGGCCGGTTGGGGCCGTGGGTGGCAAACTGTCCCCCACTGAGATTGTGTTAGTAGTGAAGGCTGACAGGACTCTGGGGTCTGGAGATTATCAACTGTCTGCCAATCCAT